>NW_010177929.1:25100-25704 GCF_000695765.1 Mesitornis unicolor | reverse complement strand
CCAGGAGGATACTGTGGGAGACAGTGCCAAATTATATTGGTCCTGACCGCCTTGTGGTTGTTTTAAATCAGTAGTGCCTCACAGCCCAAGCCAGCAGACTGAGGTTATGAACCTCATCTTCCTGGCCAAATCCGGCTTAGGTTTTCAAAACAACTTGAGTGGCAGTAACTGTTCTGGAAACTTCTTGGATTTATCGACCCTAACCATTTTTTCATTAGGAATAGCATATACAAAGTATTCCCTGTAGTGTCCCTATATGTTTGAATCTACTTTTCTGTGTGATCTTTTTGTGTGGCTGTAAAAGTTGCCCATGGGCCAGAGACTGAAAAGCACTGAGTCATAATATTCTCCAGTGCTCCATCTGTTGTGTATGAAGGAGTATTAAGTGGACCATATAGAAGTGATGTGAAGAGTTTTAAGACCCTCAGTGGAAACCTCTCTGGGAGAATTTGGGTTTGTCCTCATGTGAACTAGGGCTGAGTTTCCGAGTACTTTTAGGAGATTTAGACTAGGATCTTTACTCAGTGACCCCTTTTTTTCTGTGCCTGCACTTTAATACCCATCTCTGTGAAGGGAAGAGTTAGGACAAACTTGTGATGAAGGG
>NW_010177929.1:19506-25069 GCF_000695765.1 Mesitornis unicolor | reverse complement strand
AAGAGTGGAGGCCAAAGTAACATGTGCACAGTTGAATACAGTCTAGGTATTCACTGTTTCCCAGTAATGTCAAATCTAGTCTTAATCTCACTCCATGAAGGCTTTCATGGACTTCCAGAGGTCTAGATCAGTGTGGTGGTAATAGTCACATTATGAATGTGGATGAATGTCGCCATGGGTGGAAAGCAGTTGGCAGGTGGCTTCCCAGCAATTTTAGAGCAAATACTGGCTGCACATAAAAAGCAGAAATGCGTTTATGTGTAAAACTCGCCGTGACATGATAGATGCTCTCGGAGTCAGCTGGCTGTTTTGGGGTAGGATTCTATGAGTGGCTTTTGGGCTTTCGTTGCTTGAAGAGCTAGTCTGGTGGTTGTCATCTGACATCGTAATTGAGATTGATGTATTAATGCCAGTGGCTCGAGATTGGGTTTTAACAATTTAAGAGGAAATGCAGAACCGCTTCTGTTTCCCAGGTGGTACTGAAGGGGTTGCATGGGCAGGCTGATGACTGGGGGGGAAGTAAGGGTTAAGGGATGCAGGATGAACAGTGCAGCTTAGAGAGAAAAAAGCTTTGTGTTAGCATCAGGAAAATAAATTCAGAGGTGCTGTGGGATGAGGAATGAGGATATGGTTGTTACCTGCTGGCATATGAAGCAAGGTATCACCACGAGAGTGGTTTGTTGTGGAGGGCAGAGGGATAGAAGTGAGGTGAAGGAAATTAGGGCAAAGCAAGAGGAGAGTCGCTTAGATCCCATAGGACTGTGGGGCTGCAGAAGGCTGCATCCTTGGGTCAGGAGCTCTGGTAGGACTGGGCTCCCTTGTCTTCTTCCCATGTGTAACACAACATTTCAGCTGTCTCTGATACTGTCCTGCTGATTTCTGCCTCTCTGAAATCCCTTTCTGATCCCTGAGCAGCACTTTAAACTCATGTTCCTGCCCTCAAGCTTCTCCTCATCCATTCTGGATTGATTTATTCAGCCCCTGTCCCGTCATGTCCAAATGGCTTTGGTGCCTGCATGCTGTCTGGTGGTGGCTGCTGGTCCCTCGCAGGGCTCTGATCTTTATGGCTTGAACATTTCCATCCCACATCCCAGGAATGGGTCAGGTGGGAGAGACAGGAGAAGCCGTGGCATATGACGGATATCCCAGGTCAGGTCTGTGCTCCCCAGCTCCTTGTGAGCATCTTAACACAGTGATGGCATGGTTACCAGTCTAAGACGAGCTCAAATTGAAGGACAACCTCCTCTGAGTTTCCATGCCTTAGATCACGTCCCTGAGGAAGGATTTCTCGTAAGAGTCAGTCCCTGTGAGATGGGAATTGTGTTTTCACTCAGATCTCCTGTGGGTTGGCCAGTGGGAAAATTGAGTGTTGTTTGCACGTGGTATTTCCTCAGACAGCTATTTTTTAATGTGTCTGCTTAGTCCACACTGATGTCCCCAGAAGTTTCCATTTTCTCTCAGCTGTATTTGATCAGAGGCTATTGTGTAGCTACTAGGAAAGACTTCCCTCATCAAAATGCCTCGAAAGCCTTTTATGGAGGATTTGACAGAGGATCCCTCCATTGTGGCATAGTCCTGGTGGTCCTAGGATACTACTCTGGCTTTCACCTTGCCATCCACCGCTGTGCCTGGAAAGCCCTGGGTGAAGCACTAACCCCATTTAGGCCAATGGCAAAAGCCTCTGGCACGTCAAAGGATAAGGTCTGCAGCTCAGGTTGGTGGCCCTTGCCATGCAGCTGAGTGGCTGCTCCGTGATGTCTCTCGGTGCACCTTTGGGAGATGGATGCAAAAGCATCCAAAAATGGTCTATCCCACTTGAAGGAAATCTGGATGTGGCTGGGGATGCAACTGCAGGTTCCCAACTTAGCTCAGTTTGGGTTGTGGTTGACGGTCCTGCAGTGGAATGGGAACTGGATCCATATGGCTTGCAGAAGCAACAGCTTTGGGGTGAAAAGGCAGCACAATGTGTAAATCCTCAGCTATACAGATGTGGGCATTGCCAAAGACAACCTGTCCATCCCTGACCACTGTACTGTGAGGTATAATGAGATGAGGCTTCACCATGGCCCGATGCTTGAGACAGACCTGTTTATTTCAGGTCTGCCAAAGCTGTTACATCCTCGCTTCAGCTCCCTGATTTTGCCATACGGAGGAGTCTTGCAGAATTAAACAGCAAACTTTTCATTTTAACCATCTTCTGGCATGAGGAGTTTCATACCTGCAGCAGAGGTCTCAGGGGATGTTAAAAACCAGCTAAATATAGCAACTCTGTGCAGGGGGGCTCATCCTCAGCTGTGTCATCTCAATGACACTTGGATGCGTGCTCATAACCCCCTGGTTTTGTCTGTGCTGAAGTCCTTAGGATGTTTCTGCTTTGAGCACTCTCATTGCTGCTTCAAAAATCTGCTTTTTATCCTCTGAAGCTCCAGTTTGTCTAGTGGACACACACACACACATATATATATATATATAAATATATAATTTTTTTTCTCTGTGTTGTGAAGCAGTTCCAGAGAGCCAGAGGGATAAGGGGGCTAAAGCTGGTGGCTTGGGACTTGATAAATATTTTCCCTCTGGAAGATTTAGTGTTTGCAGAAGGTGTGTGATTGATTTTGCTGGTCACTTAATTGAAGTAAAACGAGAAGCGAATTTCCAATAAACTAAACCATTTTTCATCCCAGATCACAAATCTGTACCCAGGGCGCCCTCAGCAAATCTCTCTCCCCGTGTGCGTTGTCACTGCACGGGACTGAGAGGATCCCTCGCTTTCATTCATATGAATTCACCCGAGGTGACCACGGCGCATCACAGCACGGAGGAGCATTAAGGGTTTTCATTCAGCTTTGGCGTGAATGGTGGTGTGCTGTGAACACCCGGATATTGTACTGACAGGAGATCAAATAAATATCTGGGTAGATGGATGGCTGGAGGGGAAAGCGGAGTTGGAGTCTGCTCACTCCTCTTTCTGTTCCTTGACATCTCGGGGAAAGTTTTGCTTGATTCTGGTCCGAGTTTCACCATTAACTTCACCTTTAACTACTTCATCATTAACTACTGGGTTTCCAGCTCAGTGAAATGAGATGGAAAAGAAAAAGCAAAGCCTGCTGCTTAATTGCAGCTCCTCCTGGGACCAAACGTGTCAACCTTTAGACAGTGACATGGAACAACAAAATACTCTGTGTGAATGCAGCTGTGATGGGTGTTATGTGCAGGGAGAAGCTGGGTTGCTTTTTATTCCCATTTTCGGAGAGGTTGGAGCCAGGGAAGGCAGCAGGCAGCACAGCCTGCATCTCTGCCAGGCACTGGGTGCCAAGTCTACCTGGCCAGGACCCAGCGCTGCTCCTCACGAATTATATCATCAGAGAGGAGCTGGTGATGAGAAAGGGCGACAGGGGCTCGCCAGGAATGTGACAGGAGGTTTATGCAGCCAGGTAAAATGTCACCGAAGGGCTAGTGTTAATAGAGGGGTATTCTCTCTGTGGGGAAATTTTGGACAGCGAAGGATGGGCTGGCTGTCTTCTTTCTTACTGCTTTGCTGCGGTTTCGTGTCAGAGCCCAGCATTTTCCTTTTGGAAGCCCTACAGCATCGAATGAGTGCAGGGTGGTAACCTGTTAGGAAAATGATAGGAGTTTGGGGACTAAAGTTTAATATATAACTCCTATGAAATACAGTCAATGTTGCCTCCACGTGTGCAAGCCAACCCCCAAACATGGTTTGAATTAGTGCTGGGCTGGTGTAATGACCACCTTGGGGAAGCAGAGCACCTAAAGTCATGTTGCCTGAGCTGAAGAGGTGACCCCATCAGCCCTAAAAGATGGGATATTCTTCTTGATGCAGCACAAGCATAAGTAAGAGGTATAATCCTGAGTCCTGATGCTGAGATCACTGGTGCAAAAGGGAAATCTTTCACTGAATCAGGATCAACAGCGGCAGCAATGAACAGTTCTGGCTAATTCAATTAACTTCACTCTTCAGTCATCATGCTCATTAGCTCCCCTCTATTATTAATGTGGAAACATACAACAACAGGAGAACTTTCTATGAGTGGGAGTGTGAAGGGGTGTTCAATTAAAATGAATTAGGCTCTGCAGTGAAACCATTTCTGCTCTCAGCTAGTTCTGATCCCACAGGTTCATCCTGGTGGTTCCCAAGAGAAGTGACCTGCCCAAAAACTTTGCCAGCCATAACAGTGGGGGCTCTGTTTAGGGAACAGCACAGGTTTCTCACCTTGCTTCGAAGAGATGCTCTTTTTTAGCAGGTTAGGAGCTCCAGGATGGAGCTTGTACCTATGTGAGCATATCTCAGAGCATCCCTGCCCGGTACAATCAGAGGGTACAGGCTGCACTATGTTACTGGTATGTGTATTACTGTGAATATATGTTTTGTGGCATCTCTAATGTTTGTGCAGTGACTCACAGGTGGTTGGTTGAAACCAGCTGGGCTTGGAGGGGGTACAGCCTTGCTGACATGTGTTGTGGCTTGGAGTATCGGCGTCTTTGGCATCACGCACACTTGGTGGGTGTACCTTTGGCTTAAGAGGAGCCCAAGTCCCCCAGCCCAAACCTAGGCTGCCCCAGCAGCCCAGTCTCTCGGAGCCTGTCCCTTCACCTGGCTCTGCTTGGCTTTCTCCAGCCCACAGCCTGCTGAAGAAGGAGGGGAGTGAGTGATGGCAAAGTTAGTTATATTTTCCAGTGGCTTTCCCTTGGCACCGCTACCATCGACCTTGGCTGAACCCGCTGCACTCACAGAAATGAGAACCATTTCTCATCGCAAGCCTGGGCCCCAGGGCTTGTCATTTTTTTTCCAAAAGCAATGCTTAAACACCTACCAGCCTGCATGTGCCGACAGGGGCTGGAGAGCAGGTCCAGCGAGACCCAGCTGAGCTCCTGGGGACTTTCAGATGAAGCAGGAAAGGAGCTGCTGTATGGAGAGCTGCTACCCTCAGCAAGCCCAAACACCTTGTCCTTGCCTCCGAAATTTGCTCAGTTAACCCATTGGATTTTTCTGCCTTTCCCCAGACAGCTCTAGGTTATAGATAAGGAAATAAAAAGCATGTGTGTATTTAACCAGAGGTGCTCAAGAAGGGGGCTCTGTGCACAAGCAATGACCCAGGGATTAGATGCCAGCTACGTGCTACATCATGAAATGATGCTGCTGCTCAGGAAGGGAGCAACAGTGGCAACCAGGGGCTCTTGAAGCACCATCAACTGCAAACCCAGCAGCTTTCCTTCTCCCAGCCATGCTGGATCCGATAGCATGGCCCATGTCCTCCAAACATGGATTCATCCAAACAAGTGGGCATACCCCGTATTGAAACAGCTCTGTTCAGCCTCTGATTGTTGTGTTAGAGCAGGCTTATATTAGAAGGGCATAAAATGATAACAGAGCCAAGTCTGCCTCTGCCCCATGACTCTTGGTCCCAGCCTCTCAGGGTGGCAGCAATCTCCAAACCCCACTTAGTTCCCTGGTGTCCTATCACAGCGAGACAAGGCTTGTAGGGAGCGATAATGTAAGTCAATGCCAGGCTGTTTCTTCACTGCAAGGTTATTTTGTCCAAGCTGA
>NW_010177929.1:0-19475 GCF_000695765.1 Mesitornis unicolor | reverse complement strand
TGAGGGTAATGGAGTTTCCCCTCTTCCCCCCTGCCTTGCAAAGTGTTTCAGAGTGTAATAGATGGTATTCTCAGTGTATTTTCTGTAGATACCACTCAAGTTTCTTCCAGACATCTCTCATGGTAATCAGTCAATATCCTTCTTTAGAGTCATTTCATTCTCCTGTTTTTCCACCTTTGCTACTTATCTGAGCTGAGCTCGGTAGCTGAGCCCTGTTGAACCCCACACGCTCTTTTTCCAGCCTGTAGGAAGTCGGATTAGCTTTTCAGTAGCCTGGGTCATCTTGGGAGAAAAAAAGGTATGCGAGAGGGCAACCAATTTATTTGCTTAATATTCTGCGAGCAGCAGCCTTTTGGTTCCCCGGTTGCATGTGCCTGTGTATAATAACTCTTCTGGGAAGCAGGGGCGGATAGATCGGGAAGCATCTTTAAAACAAACATGCGCTCGACGTGGTGGATGGAGTCATTTGGTTTGCTGTACGTGCAGACTGCAGCAGAGGGCACGGAAAATTGCTCTCGCGGATCAAGAGGTCTGAGCTGTTCGGCAGCCGGCGCTGCGGAGGGCAGGAAGTTGCCCTGCTCCCAGCGCTGCAGGTGGGAGGAAGCCTTCAAGGACGTTCCATCTCATCATATTCAGCTGGTGTCATAGTGGTTTTGGGTGTTTGCTGCACAGCTCGGTGTCACGCCTGCATCTTTTTGAGACGCAGGCTGGGACCTGGACACCTGGAGCATCCTTCGTCTTCAGTTAACAGGCTGAGTTTGGCCTTTCCCTGTGATTGACAAGGCAGCGCACGATCCACAGTGTTCTGTAGACACTTTTTTCCCAAAAAGCCAGCAGAGGCTTGTTTTTAGCCCAGCAGTTGCCACTGTCTGTAAAGTATCCTACAAGCTCTTTAACTTAATACCCAAAAGGATGCAGCCACACACCCCTCCAGTGGCACTAATAACATACTGTAAAATGAAATTAATCCATCTGCTAAACCTCAACATGCCATCAGATAATTATCAGCAACATAGAATCTCCTCCAAGGAAGATCTTATTGTATTAAAGAGAAATTGGCCTACACTTTAGCTGCAAGAATGACAATGTGCTCTTTATACGAGATTTCAAGTCTTGGACTTAAAGCATACAGTGATTCCTGATAAGCAGCTTTTTTAGCTGGAAAGCTCCAATGTTTATTTTTAAATAATACGATTATAACTATTTTCAATAATGATTACTTTGCAAACTTGCATCTAGGTTTTAGATGCTGCTTGCGCGGTTAAGAGTCCTTTAGAGGTCAGGTCTTTCTACTCAGCGCAGCTATCAGAGCTCATGGACTGACCACAGGGATGAACTAAGTCTGCAATACCTCTACAGGAGTTAATTAGCAAATCCCACCTGGTCTGAGTGGTTAATTAGCAAATCCAGCCTGGTCTGAGTAGTTAAAAGATCTGTACCATACTCTCAGGGCATGTGAATGCAGAGGCTGCAGTGGCTTGGTGGGAAGGACATCGTTACCTGATGGATGAATGCTGTCCTGGGGCAATGCCCTGGCTTGTTTGCCGATGTTGGAAGGATCCTTCTAGCTCCACTTTCCCCACTTTTGGCAGTAAGGATTGTTTCAATGTCCTTCCCTCAAAAAGAGAAGGCCTTCAGTTGGTGAGATCAAGTGCATGACATCAGTTTTACTGTACTTATTGCTGTGATGGTCACCATCCCACTGCATTCCTGGCAGCCAGTACTATCCTGGGCCAACTTCAGCTCAGTCGCATTAAGAACCTTTAAAAGAAATAAGTCATTTTCCCTTTTTACCAGACTCTGTAGTGTCGCCATGTGAGATGCAGTGGAGGAATGAAGCTTTTCACATCCGTCCTCCAGCCCTCACCTGCCTCTGTTAAATACTGTTTGTGCCCTTTGGGCTTTTGTGCTGCAGAAACCAGCTCTGGATCCTTGTGCCTGAGGTTCGGGCTATGAGAAGCACAAGAGACCTTCTGGGGAGTTATCATATGAGGTGTTGCTACCAAACTGAGGATTTGATCTCACTTGATGTGGTTTCTGCTCCAATGCAATCGATGTAAGCTTATTCTGTATAGATAGCTGACGTTAAAGGTGTCCCTCTTCCTGCTGCTGCTGAGGGTGAGCCAGTTCTGCCACCAGCAGAAGCTGCTTTTGCTGCACCACACTGAGACCCAACTCAGGACTGTGTATTGGGTGTGATATGTTTTGGTCGAGCTGCTTTTTCCTCAAGCATCAGCATGAAGGTATGATGTCTGGCTGCAGGGAAGTCGTGATTCGCCCTGGCTCCAAGCATCTCCCGCCCCTCCACCAGCAAAGTTTCCAGTGATTGCAATTAATGGACCAGTGGCTGCTCTTTGCATGAAGAGGCACTGGGAATCCATCTCTATCTTAACCAGGTCTGACAGGAGGGAAGGGGCTCCACAGTTTTCAGTTCACGTGAGTTTTATGGGAGCAGGTGGCTGGGTACAGGAGGGAGTCAAATCGGTGCTGTCACCGAGGGCAAAGCTTGGTGTGAGCGCAGCAGGACACTGGAGAGACTGCACGGTGTGGGGCTGGCAGGAAAACGTGTGCTGGGTGAACAGCACAAGGAAGCAGGCTTTATAACCTAAGCTGCGCTCTGATTTCTTTGTTTAATATATGTGTGGCCAGCTGTTGGTGCTTGGGAAGGCAGGGACCAAGAAATACTCCTTGCACATGCAGCGGGAGGAGATGAGGTCCGCAAAGCCCTTGAATTACCATCAGAGTTTATAAGTCCTTCCCTAGAGACTCAAGAAAACTGATTTTTAAAGTTTGAGTTTCTTTTAAATGAAAGTCTTGAGTGTGGGGACCCCAACTCTGCCCCAGCCCATGGGGTCTGACCAGCATGGGGAGCAATGCATGGGCATCAACAGCACCTGAATCTCTCCAAGGATGGGATGGGATGGGATGGGATGGGATGGGATGGGGTGGGAGGAGATGCTGCTTTTTCCTTTATCCTGACTGGCAGGGGTGATTTCTCTGGGATATCTTCAGCTCTCTTGTCCTGCTGGGAACACGGCAATGCCCCTTCCCGTTGCAGCTGGTTTTACAGGCAGAAAGCAGGGTGGCTTGGCAGATGATGTTAGGGGGACTCAGAGTTAAATGGGATGTGCCAAGTGATGGCAAAGCAGTGCAAATCTCTTGAGCCGTGCCTCAGTTTACCTATGCTGCATTTGGCAGTGGTGCTGTCGGCAGTTCATATGAGGGGGCGGCTCCATGGATTCTGCTCCACTTTGGGAGCTTTTGAGCCGAGTGTGTCCCTTCCTCTTCAAGGCAGGCAGAACAGGAGCACCAAATCGATTTGCGAAGGTCGCGGCGTGGCGGATCAGGCTCTGGGAGGCTTTCTGCGGGCCGTGCTGCAGCTAATCCCTTTCCGTGGCACAGCTCACCTCTCCGCTCTCCTCCTCCCCTCTGCTTTTCTGCAGACTGATTCCAACCCCCATCACCTTCTCCTTTCCTCTCTGCAGATTTCACATCTTCCTTTAAGTTTGCCTGGTTCATCTGCAATGGCAAATCCAAACTGTAATTATCCAGATTTGCAGGTGACTTGTGCTGGGGGACAAATCCTGCGCTGATGCTTGTTTTGTACAGCCATGTATTGCACAAATGATGATCGGTAGCGTGGATTGGGGTAGGCACCACTTTGCCAGTCCCTGCAGTACGCTGATGAACACTGAGATGCTATGAACATTTTGGAAGTGGGGGCTTTATATCCACGTACCGAAACTCCCACAAATCACAGAAAAAATGAGGAATTGGGAAGGGTCTCCGGTGGACCTCCAGATCCACAGAATCACAGAATATGAGGAGTTGGAAGGGACCTGGAAAGCTCATCCAGTCCAACCCCTGCCAGAGCAGGATCACCAGAGCAGGTCACACAGGAACATGGCCAGGCAGGTTCTGAATGTCTGCAGAGAAGGAGACTCCACAACCTCTCTGGGCAGCCTGGGCCATGCTCTGGCACCCTCACAGTAAAGAAGTTTTTCCTCATGTTCAGGTTGAACCTCCTGTGCTCCAGCTTGGGACCATTGCCCCTTGTCCTGGCATTGGACATCCCAGAGCAGAGCCTGGCTCCTTCCTCCTGACACTCGCCCTTTCCAAATGGATCCCCATGAATGAGGGCACCCCTCAGACTCCTCTGCTCCAAGCTCAAGAGCCCCAGCTCCCTCAGCCGCTCCTCAGCAGGAGATGCTCCACTCCCTCCACCATCTCTGTGGCTCTGCTGGACTCTTTCAAGCAGTTCCTGCCCTTCTTGAACTGAGAGGTCCAGAACAGATCCAATTCCATAATTTCTTATCTGAAAGAGGTTTTTATTGTTTTCCAGTCTAAGGAAAGCAACAACAGCCAACAAAAAAAGCAGCATCCCACTTTCTTCTCCTTTTCTCCATATAAAAGCATTATATATATATATATATAGCTGGCACAGTATTTTCAAGCAGATCCATAATTTTCCAGTGGATTCTTTTTCGAAACACGGCAACGCGTTTCTGCGTCAAAACTTTCTGCAAGGGCTTATTGATTTTGATGCGGGGCTTTTGTGCTAAAGAGGAGACAGGTAGCGGCTGCTTTGTTTTCAATCAGGTTCATGTAGTTTGTCAGTATTTAATGAATTTTTTTCCTTGCAAGGAGCGTGTTTTTTCTGCCATGCTCATTTAAAAGAAAATCAAAGCGGAGCCTCCCTGCTGACACTGAGCAAGCCTCCCGGTCTCACTCGCAGGAAATTTCCAAACGTGACATTTTATCCAGTTGAGCAAACACAAGCAGAATCCCAAATTCACAGGATTTGCTGTGAATCAGAAACCAAGGGCCCCCATAACTGGTTTCCAGCAGCTTAGGGTTTCAGTCCTAAATGACTCGGGTGGGAGCTGGGACTTCAGATCAGGTCCATCCTTGGCAGGAGGATCCCAGAATCACAGAATCACAGAATCACAGACCGTTGGGGATTGGAAGGGACCTCAAAAGCTCATCCAGTCCAATCCCCCTGCCGGAGTAGGAACACCCAGATGAGGTGACACAGGAAGGCGTCCAGGCGGGTTTTGAATGTCTCCAGAGAAGGAGACTCCACAACCTCTCTGGGCAGCCTGGTCCAGTGCTCTGTTACACTCACTGAGAAGAAGTTTCTTCTCAAATTTAAATGGAACCTCCTGTGTTCCAGTTTGTGTCCGTTACCCCTTGTCTTATCATTGTTTGTCACCGAGAAGAGCCTGGCTCCATCCTCGTGACACTCACCCTTTAAATATTTATAAACATGAATGAGGTCTCCCCTCAGTCTCCTCTTCTGCAAACTAAAGAGCCCCAGCTCCCTCAGCCGCTCCTCAGAAGGGAGATGCTCCACTCCCTTGATCATCTTTGTAGCCCTACGCTGGACTCTCTCCAGCAGTTCCTGTCCTTCTTGAACTGAGGGGCCCAGAACTGGACGCAATATTCCAGATGCGGTCTCAGCAGGGCAGAGGATCCCAGGTTCTCAGTCCTGCTGGAGCCAGTCTTCCTTGAAAACTCAGCCCTTGTCAATGATATTTCTTCTCTTGGATTTTCCAGCCTCTCTGCTGCTTTCATGCTGCAAAAATACTAGAGGCCAGGCTTGAAGGCATACTGCAGGGAAGGATGTAGGTGTCTAAAACTCACTGGTACATGAGTGTTTCTTTTGGTGTCTGATCCGAAACCTCTCCTCAGGTTGATAAAAGTCTTCCCATCGCCTTTAGTGGGTTTCTGCTCTGCTAATTATTCTATGTTATTAACTGCTTGCTAATGCTGCCGTACATCGTTCTGTGCATGTACTTGTTAGTCCAGTGATGCGTCCTCCTGCCCTTCGTGTTTCTTGCTGGCCATGCTCTCCCAGGCAAAGCACAGGACACAAAGGGACATGGTGATCTGCTTAATGGAAGTGACACTCCTGGCCCCAGCAATTAAACCGTAATGAAGGCCAGTCCTGGCTGGGCAGAAGGTCAGGGCAGGTGCAGCAGCCGGAGTCATTTTAGGCGGGTGTTAAGGTGCACCGACCTGCAAATTTGAGGTTGCTGATGGTTTGCTGAGGTCTCCCACCCACACTAATGGCTGGATGGATGTCCCAGCTGCCAGCCTGGCTCAGCTTTCCAGGCTACATCAGAGACAGAAAGTCCACCAGGTGCAAGCTCTGACCCGTGGCTGTCCCCACGGCTTAATTCCCAGCTGATGACCAGACACGTTTTTGGGTGGCTTGGACTGGAGTTCCCAGTCCGCAGTTGAGCTGCAGCTCCCATGCTGGTAGGAGTGCAGATATGAACTGGTACAGGGACTAGGGAGCAGACTGTGATCTGGTTTATTTGCTTATCTACAGATGTAGCCACACAAACCTCATGAAAACACAGTGGCAGGAGGGTCTAGACCTGCCCTTCTCCCTGCCAGCAACTGCTATTCAAAAATCTCCTGGGATCAGATGTGAAAAGCACAGGGTTTGGCTGTTGTTGTGCAGTTTCTTTATCATCTAGATGTCCCTCTGAGTGAATGAAGTGCCCTCTTCCTTCGTTATTGTCTGAGACTTAACTCATGGCATGGATGTTTAAAATGAAGCTTGCCCTACTAGGCCTCTCATTTAAGCGTCTGTAATTATTTCAGTAAAAGAAACCTCAGAAGCCTTATGAAACCTTGGAGGTCACTGAATTATCCAGGAAATAGTAGGTGTTTTCTATGGAAGAATTTGTCCTTTTATCCGAAGACTTAAGGTGGTTTTGTTTTCTGGTTTTGTTGTTGTCGTTGTTGGTCGTTTGCTTATTTCACCATCAAAAATCAGATATATGGGCGAAATTGGGCTTTTTGCAAATGGTTCATTCAAAACCCCCTGTTCCCCATCCTAATAATGCTTGATGGGAAATTTTCAATTAGCCTCGATCATTATCAACATTTTGCAAATTAGGGAAACTCAGGCACAGAAGCGTAATCATTTGTTTATGGGCCTTTTGCATGTCAGAAAGCAGATTATGGCTGTCCCCTGGGCCATTCCTGACGGGCCTGGCCAGCCGCACTGGGGCCTCTGGGTTTGCTGGAGCTACCGAGCTCCATGAAGACTTATTCTGAATGGGAGGAGGCTGTTTGTTCAAGGCTAGTTTTACATTTTGCTGTCTTTAAAGTGGCAATGCTAAAATAGATCCGGGAATCCGAGCTGTCCTTGTGTGAGGACCACTGAAGCTGTAGAGGTTGCTCCAGATCTGGTTCATCTGGTCTCGAATCCAGGCAAGGTGGGAAGTGTAGGGTGTTTGGCTTCAGATTCCCAGTCAGACCTTCCTGCTACGGTTTAGGACCTGAATATAGTTTGGTCTCCTGAATTAGGCTTTGAAATTAGAAGAAAATGTTTAGTTAGCCCTGCCAGCTCACTCGGTCAGACTGGGCACTGTAGATCTATGGCCACGTTGGTGGCATGGTCCAGTTCACATGGAGTGTATATATTATATACTGTGTATATATAGTTTCTATTCTATTCTATTCTATTCTATTCTATTCTATTCTATTCTATATTCTATATTCTATATTCTATATTCTATTCTATATATTGTTAAAATATACAGTGTTTTAGCCACATCCTCACAGCTGACAAACCTGCCTTCTGTCCCCAGGTCACCCTCTCTTGTAGTTGATGCACTTCCATCCATAAAGCTGTGTTTCACTTAGAGTTTTTAGATTGAAAGGAATCACCCTCATTGCTGCTAACATGTTTTTGAGGGGTGTGTGGGTGGAGGAGGAGGTTGCCACTCCTGTGGATAAAATGGTTCTTCTTAGGGACTATGAAGCTGCTGCTGTTCCCCCTCTCCCTCTTTTGGGGGATCCCTTTGCCACAGGTGCCTCTCTTGGCCCAGCAATCCCATAGGTTGACTGCTAAGGAGGACATCCCAGCACCATCTTCCTTGCACTTCAGCTGCTGTCCCAGCTGTGGGGTGTGATGCAGTGATGGGACTCATCCCATGTACACAGCCAGAACCAGCAGCTGACACTGGTGAAGGCCCCTGCACATTTCTGTTTGCTTTGCATCACTGATGTGTATAAATAAATGCTGATTTCTTTGCGTTTGCTGGTCACTGTGGATGTCCAAGGCTGCTGGACTTGGACAACTCCCTCCAGCCAAAAATTTCAGCCTCTCAGTCTATCAGATCTCCTCTCATTTATCCATCTCACCATTGCTTCCTTGTCCACTGCTTTCCTGGCCGTTCGCAGCAAAACGTCTGAGACAGCGACCATCTCCAAATCAGAGGCAAGAAGCCTCAAACCCTCTGTCTCCTTGATGGCTCATGCTGAACTCGGGAGCAGCTTTGATTTAAGCCGTAACATTTGGCAAGCGATCAGTCCATAAAATATCCTAACCACTGACACAGTTTTAAATTAAACATGTAATGAGATCTTTTTTTTTTTTCCCCTTTTTTTCTTTTTGACTGCAGTTGCAGAAGGGATTTTCTATTTTTAGTGACTCAGGTGGGGAAAGGGAAAATAAAGTACAAACAACCGGGATGTGGTTACAGAGCTGGGTTCAGCATTGCTTAGCGCCTGCTCATGCTTTATTAATTGTGATAGCACCGCCACCCTTCATAGGTGTTGAGCTGGCTCAGAGTCCCTGGGGAACCTCATCTGTTTGTGTGTGCAAGGAGAGACGTGGCAGGGTTGTTTGGACAGATCCTGAGATGCGCTAATTAGAAGTTAAAGATCCACTTTCCAGCACGAGACGGGAATGCATTAGAGTGGGGAGCACTTCCTAATGCTTTGACTTCTGAAAAGCACACGCCGCATTAAAGCCCGCGGTGTTTCTTTGATCCGTGCCACCAAAATAATTCCAGGGACAAACACAAATGAGGGCTGGTAACTAATTTAACTGGAATTATTGGAGAGTGACACTGCAGAAGATTAGGATTTCCTGAGCAGACTGTAATTGCTGGGAGATTGGGGTCTGATGCCTCTTTATCTATTCTATTCATCTCTCTCTGCATCTGTCCTTCTACTCGATCAGCTGCCCATTAGCCATCATTTAGCTACTGTTCCTGTCTTTTCTGCTTTCAATGTCTCACCCTTTCTATCTGCTTGTTAGCTAGAACAGATGTAAGAAAATTGCATTCTGCACAGAAGGTAAACGTGGGCTCTAATGGGCCAGATTTTGATTTTGTGTATTTTGGTGTAACTTTGCAATATAAAGAGAAACTCTTTTGGGTTTAGAGTAGCACCACGGGCAGCAAAATTGAGCCCTCACCACTGATGTACTTACTGTTCATTGCCTGTTAAACCTTCTCTACAGGTTGTTGGTAGATGAGTGAGATCCCAGGGGTAGGTTTCAAGACACCAGGATCCTGATTGGGATGATGTCCCAGAATCACAGAATGTGTTGGGTTGGAAGGGACCTTTACAGCTCATCCAGTCCAACCCTGCAGTCAGCAGGGACATTGGCACCACATCAGGTTGCTCACAGCCCCATCAAGCCTGACCTTGAATATCTCCAGGGATGGGGCCTGCACCACCTCTCTGGGCAACCTGTGCCACTGATCTACCACCTCATGGGGAAGAGCTTTTTCCTCATATCCAACCTAAGTCTGCCCTTTTACAGTTTAAATCCATTACCCCTTGTCCTATTGCTCCATGCCCCAGTGAACAGCTCTTCCCAGATTTCTTATAGGCACCTTTCAGGTCCTGGAAGGTCACTATAAGGTCCCCCCCGAGCCTTCTCTTCTCCAGGCTGAACAACCCCAACTCTCTCAGCCTGTCTTCATAGCAGAGCTGCTCCAGCCCCTGAGCATCTTTGTGGCCTCCTCTGGCCCCGCTCCAGCACTTCAATGTCCTTTTTGTGTTGGGAACTCCAAAGCTGGACACAGCCCTGCAGGTGGGGTCTGAGCAGAGCAGAGCAGAGGGGCAGAATCCCCTCCCTGGCCCTGCTGGCCACACTTCTTGTGATGCAGCCCAGGCTGGGGTTGATTTCTGGGCTGCAGATGCACATTGGTGGCTCATGTCCAGCTTCTCATCCACCAGTACCCCAAGTCCTTTTCCTCAGGGTTACTTTCCAGCACAGCATCTCCCAGCCTGTATTGGTAACGAGTTTCTGGAGCAGCACCTTCACTCCTCTAGCTCTCTTTCCTGTTTCTCCAGCCTCCTCTTGCGAGCCTGATTTGGTGTTGAGGTGCCCTTTGTAGGGGAATGCCAAGGGATTAAGAGCCAGGACAGGTCTAGGTTACACATAGTGCAGTTTTTGTCAATGTCCGTTTGTCCATTTTCCATCCAATTACCCATCCATCAATCATCCACCTGTAGTGCCAAGCTTCTGTACACCTCTTTCTATTGCTATGTCTCTGAGTGACCTCCTGTCCCTTTATCTGATTTCTGTCTGCTCCTCTCATCTACCCTGGACTGCTCATTTAGACTTCATTTACCTATTCACCGTTGATGTTGCATATTAAAATCTCTGCCCATCTTTGCTTAGCTAATGGGGATATTCACTGGATCTCATTTTGTAATAGGACATTAATTAGACTTTTATAATAAGATCCCTTTGGAATTGCACGTTGCATCCGCAGGAGGCCTTAATACTTACATTTTATTCCTGCGGAAACCAGAGGATTTAGACTTGTTTTCACTCTGCTCTTGAAGATTGACCATCAAGCTCACAAAACAAAGGTACACCCAACTTTTGGGGTAGTCTGTCTTCCTATCTGTCACAAAAAAGCTCCCTCAAGTCAGTCTAGGGGGAACATACGTATGATACAGGGGGAATAATGAAATGAAATTAAGGAGATATATTGATGTGTCTGTGTAAACTGAAGAAAACACAGGCCCCGGGGACCTCTGGGAATCTTGCGCTTGAGTATTCTTTAAGCTTCCATGGATTTTTGTCTGTGTGTTGAAGGTATTGTTAACCCCTGAGGAAATTTAGTGCCCAGGATCAATGAACATAACACACAGATGCCTAATAACAGAAAATGGGATTGATGTGTTGCGCGGGTAAGATCACCCCAGCAGTTAATTCTGCTGCCGCAACAAGCATGTCGATGAGGTTCCCTGCTGGTTCGTGAGAGGATTTGGGGATGCAGCGTGGCATCTGGGAGAACAGAGGAGTTGGGTTTGTGCGACCCTAGGAGTGCTGGAAAAAGGTGGAAATTTAATTCCAGCAAGGAGCGTGTGTTCTTCAGGATGGGTTTGGCCACCGAATCGGGGACAACACATGGCAGTGCATTGGCATCCCCATGAACAAGACATTCCCCAAACGCCCTGCAGCCCCAACCTCGCCTCCCTCTCCCAGTTACTCCTGGCTGCTTTGGAGCACATTGGGGGGTTTTCTGATTGTTTCTGAGTGGGAAGATAGAAAGAAAGATTTCACCAGGTTTCAGTTCCCTCTGGGTCTTACCTTGCACTGATTTTGGAATATGAGCAAGGCAAACCAGGATTGCTTGTATTTGAGGAATGGCAGGCTCTGAGAAGGGATAAAAGGTGTTTTTCTTCACCTGGCCATTGTAGAGTGGCACTGAGACCATGTGTGAAAGGAGGCATTACTTTCATGGTAGACTGGATGTGTCTGGCACATGGAGACATGTGGGGATCGCACCGGGCTGGTGTAGCCCATCGTTGGGGTCTGTACTCAAGGGTTCCTTGGTCACCGTGCCACATGAGCCAGCATTGGGGTTGGGATTGGTTTTGGAGAGGAAACATTTGGCAATCTTGACTTAGAGATGCTGATCCAGTTGCCTTGACTGGACTCCATCCAGCTGGGCACCATCGTATCCAGTAACACTGTGGGATCCGGTGCAGGCAGGTCCCATTACCCAAGTGCTTGTGCGAAGCCACATTGTTACCTCCCTGCCGTTCACTGGAAATCTTCTCTGAATCACAGAATGTGTTGGGTTGAAGGGACCTTTAAAGCTCATCCAGTCCAACCCCTGCACTCAGCAGGGACATTGGCACCACATCAGGTTGCTCACAGCCCCATCAAGCCTGACCTTGAACATCTCCAGGGATGGGGCCTTCACCACCTCTCTGGGCAACCTGTGCCACTGATCTGCCACCTCATGGGGAAGAACTTTTCCTCATATCCAACCTAAATCTGCCCTTTTCCAGTTTAAAACCATTCCCCCTCCTCCTATCACTCCATGTCCCAGTGAACAGCTCTTCCCCAGATTTCTTATAGGCATCTTGTGAATGCTTGCAATGATTTTACTTGCTCTGGATTGTGCTGTGCATTTATTCACAGAGAAAAGACAAGCACTCCAATTTGGGTCCAGAGCAGGAAGCTTTACCATTACCCTTAAATTACCAACCCATGCAGGAGTCTCTGTGTTGTTAACTCAAAGCTGAAGAACTGCTGGAGTCCTGCAGATGCTGCTCCCCTGACCAGGGAGATTTTTCACTGCTGCATTTCACAGAGTCACAGAATGGTTTGATTTGGCATTTAAATGTCATCCAGTCCAACCCCTGCAGTGAGCAGGGACATCTTCACCCAGGTCAGGTTGCTCAGAGCCCCATCAAACCTAACCTTGAATGTTCCCAGGGATGGGGCATCTACCACCTCTCTGGGCAACCTGTGCCACTGAATCTACCACCCTCATCAGGAAAAAATTCTTCTTCATGTCTAGGTTTCACGTCCTTGAACTCTTCAGTGTTTGTTCAGTGTTTGTCCTTGTTTTGAAGTTGATCTTCTTTTTATTTCCTTGAGCTTTGAGCTCGTTGAGGCAGTCAGCTGTTAGTTGCTAGGCTGCAGCGAGCCCTGTAGTGCAGGCACACAACGTGCTGATGGAGCTGGGCTACATCTCGGAGATTCGGGTCTGGATCCAACTTTCAGATCCTCACAGATTTCATGGCGATCTGGATCTGGCTCCTCAGTTCTTCCCCTTCATGGGAGGTGAATCTCTAATCTCCTCTCTTCCTTTTCCAGACAGGAGGATTTTGGGGTTGTGGATCAGACCCATCCCTGTGTCTTTAAATAACAATAAGGGGATTATCCTTCTTGGGAGGGCAGTTGGCTCTGCAGGAGACTCTCTGGGACCCATATGTTGGGTAGATGGTTAATTTTTGCAGCCGGGCGAAGACCAGCAATCTGCTTTGTGCTGAGACCGCTAGGATGCTGTCTCACTGGGTGCCCCAGATCCCATCCTGCCCTTAGTTTATTAAGGTTTAGGAAAGAAATTGCTGATGGTGCCTCCTGCACTGAGGAGCGGGGAGAGACGGAGGGAGGGAGGGGGCTGTCTGTGCAAGTCTATTACATCTGGGCTTCTTTCCAGCATGAATAAAAATGTTCTGTATGTCCGGAGTTATCAACATACTCTTATTCATTCCTGTCAATTAATCTAATCTGAATGAGACGCTGCTGTTCCCAGAATAATAGCCTTGAAAGTAAGGTCTTCTTTCTCATCTGCTTTGTGGACTAGGCTCCAATGCTGTTGGCCCAGGAATTGTGCTGTTGGTTTGCTCCGAGCTGAATCAAGCCTTTTTTGACCAAAATACTGACATCCTCGGTGAGGTAACTCACTTGTGAGAGCAGGCAGAGTTTTTGGAGGGGGAGGAGAGAGCATCGTTGCCCCATCCTGGTCCAGATGCTGCTCGTGCTCCCGTCTCCAACCCCATCCTGGCTCTTGGCACCTCTTGCCCTTCTCCCCGTGCTGTTTATTCTCCCTTCCCGCAGATGAAAGGCAGAGGAGCAAACCGCACGGACGCTGCACTGTTCATGGCTTATTGAACGATTAGTTTCAGCTCAGGGTCTGATCTTCTGGCATTTCTTGCCTTTCCTTTGTATGCCGTGCGTGTCTTGGAAACTTGTTGGCCGCGGGAGTTGTGTGGCGCTGCCGGGCGGGCTCAGGACTTGGCTGGGAGGGAAGCTGCGCCCACGGCAAAGTGGATGCGAACTGAGAGGAGGATAATTGGGGACCGTAAACAAAAATGAAAGGAAAAAGGCTGCAAAAAAAAAGTCATCGCCTCCTGGCACCAGTGCGGGGGCTACGCGTGCTCTTTGCTGTCTCCTGAGTGAGGTTTGCTGCTGTGTGCCAGGCTTTTTTGTCAAGCGGTTGCTCATCGTCTCTGTGCCGTGTCCCAGCACCATGGCACGGTTTGGGGCTGGTGGAGCAGCCTGACATTGCATGGGGTGACCCACAGCCGCCAGCCTTTGCTCACAGGGGCAGGAGAGGAGAGCTGTGCCCCCTTTTTTGCCTGCTGGTTTGCCCATTTTGGCTCTGCTCCCGTCTAACTCCAACTTGCCACATTTCTCATCCCCAGGGCTTGCGGCCCTGACATTTTTTGGGAATTTTTCCAAGGGTTGTAGCAATTCCTGACCTCTCCCTATGCAGGCTTGCACACAGATATATCAGACCATCTCACACCCTTCCATCCAGAGGTTTCACATCTCTGCACATTCACAGCAGAGCATTTTTGCATGTATTTTTTTCTCCTACGCTTGGGCTCCTCCTGCCCTCCCTACTCCAGTTCTGCTATCTTGATACTGTTCACCACTCCATACGGAGGGTTCATTTCACGTGACCTCCCCATTAGCTGCTCTGGCTAAAGCCTCAGGCAAATAGTCATTGAGGATTTATTTTTATTAAAAAGAAAAAAAAGTCGGATTAAGTATTCTGATGAACAAGGATAACATTAGCAGCTGTGCCTCCTCAGCCGACATGATCCCATCCCTCATATCATAAGCTGATTGCCTCTATGGGTCAGTAAGTTGTCCCGGCAGCCCCTCTCCGATAACGCTTTCCACGTTGTTTTCGTAGTACTGTCAGCTTGTGAGGTGTCTGGAGAGGGCTACAAAACCTTGAGAGGCTTCACAGATGCAGAAATCCCTTCCTCGGATGCCTCTGAGTGAACCTGAACACATCTTAGGGCTCCATTTGCAAGAGATTGCCTTGCTGAGGTCCCATGCGTGCCCAATTTCTTGCAGCACAGAAGCACCCCCCACCCTTGATGTCCCTGGGGAAACTGGGGAAGCTCAGCTCAGGCTTCACTCAGTGGAAGGAGATGACCTGGGGCTTTCTGCTTGTTCAATGTAGAACCACAGAATGTGTTGGGTTGGAAGGGACCTTTACAGCTCATCCAGTCCAACCCTGCAGTCAGCAGGGACATTGGCACCACATCAGGTTGCTCACAGCCCCATCAAGCCTGACCTTGAATATCTCCAGGGATGGGGCCTGCACCACCTCTCTGGGCAACCTGTGCCACTGATCTACCACCTCACAGGGAATAGCTTTTTCCTCATATCCAACCTAAATCTGCCCTTTTCCAGTTTACAACCCTCATCCTATCACTCCATGCCCCAGTGAACAGCTCTTCCCAGATTTCTTACAGGCACCTTTCAGGTCCTGGAAGGTCGCTATAAGGTCCCCCTGGAGCCTTCTCTTCTCCAGGCTGAACAACCCCAACTTTCTCAGCCTGTCTCCATAACAGAGCTGCTCCAGTCCCTGATCATCTTTGCGGCCTCCTCTGGCCCCACTCCAGCACTTCAATGTCCTTTTTGTGCTGGGGACTCCAAAGCTGGACACAGCCCTGCAGGTGGGGTCTGAGCAGAGCAGAGCAGAGGGGCAGAATCCCCTCCCTGGCCCTGCTGGCCACACTGCTTGTGATGCAGCCCAGGATGCGGTTGATGCACATTGGTGGCTCTGTGAAGCTCTCGCCTGGACGAGAGCTGGGCTGCCCCAGCTGATGGCTGAAAGGGAGGCACTGGGGGTCAGTGGAGGAGACTGGGGGCTACAAAGCTGCTGTCACACACTGAGGAGCACAGGGGACCGTTGATGCTCTGCCACCATCCGATGTGAAGCTGAGCAGTTACCTTGGGTCACTCTCATTGCAATGTGCTCAGTTATTACTTGCAGCTGTGCCAGCCAGGGGAGCAAATCCCTTCCTCTGCCTCCAAAGCACCCAGAATTAGGGCTTGCATGGGTTTCTTTCCCCTGGTGAGCAGTCCCTGGGCCCACGCTCTCCGTGCCGGCTGGCAGCCGGCATTTGTGTTCCAACGCTTGTGTTAATGATACCAACAGTCACCTTACATCCTGCTAATGCTAAGCCCTGAGCTGGCATTGGGCTGGTGACCAGCTTCTGCTTCGCAGGGGCTTGCCAAAAGCTGTGGGATGCCCTTTTGAAGACGGGGAAGCAAGTGCCATACAATTATGCAGCCTTATTAGTGGTATTATTATTTGTTCTCTGCAAACATCTGAGACTCTTCTTCATCCCCCTCCCTGCTACCCAGCTCCCATGCTTGAAAACAGCAGCAGCTTTCAGGAGGCAATCAGAGGCACCATTCAGATGCCCCAAAATGCAGGTGAGCATCCTAGGGGATGCTTTCTTGTCCCTGTCCAAGATGCATCTCTCCAGGAGGGCGATGTGCGCATCAGAAGCTGCTGTGCCACAGAGCTCTGCTGCCAAGAGATAAATCACAGCGTGGGCAAGCAGGGGAGCATCCCTCCTGGATGCCAGCCCTTGGGCGATGGTTGCTAAATGCAGATGACAAAGCCCAATTTTTCAATGGGAAAGCGGTCTGTACCCTATAGGTCTTTCTCTCATGGATGAGGTCTTGCTGTGGTCCTTCACTCTCTTATTTCTGTTGTTTAAGGGCTGGGATTGCTGGGGAGGACACTTACCTGTGTGATGGAGCCTGGTGTGAGGGGCTGGTGTAACTTCTCTGTCCAAAAGACAGTTCCCCCATCAGCAACAGCTGTTAGCTGAGAATTTGAGGGGGAGGGTTTAGCTTTTTGAGGATTTTGTTAGTAATCTTTTACAGTGGATAAAACATGACTGTGGCTTCTTGTCCATCTCTCTGTCTGGGCTTTCCTCTGCAGCTTACCCCCAGGATATCTTGTGTTATTTTAGGACCTCTCTTTGAGTTTTGCAGGCTAGGGAAAAAATATCTATTTATTTTTATCTCTAAATCTCCTAATCATTTCTAGCGGATGCAAGATTTTCAGCTGTTTCCTCTCAGCTTCCACCAAGAAGATGAGAAATTCGCACAAGGAGTCGTGTTGGCACTGTCAGGTTGAATTGCTGTGGGTGATCTCCCACCCGTGTGTGTGTTTAACCCCTTTCTGAAACCCTCCTTCTCCTTGGCCCCTGCAATCTGCACCCAAACTTCACCTGTGCCATATCCTAGTGCGGGAGCGAATCAGGAGGAATAAACTGGGCAGGAAAAGGAGCAAAAGTCCCGCTTCCGACACGGGAGATTAAATAATTAGCAAATGTGGCAGGGAAGACGCTGAAAAACAAGTGCAATGATTCATGTTTTATGTCTCCTGCTGCACAGAACACTTTAAAGTGTCAGACAGCACGACAGTCACTCTTTAAAGCCAATTAAAGTTTTATAATAAATAGAAGCTTTTTTTTTTTTTTTTTTTCAAATTTAATCTCTCTCTCCATGTGGTGGTGATGTAGTTCACTGCAGAGAGCCTGGCGATGCGTTTGCTAGAAATCCACGAACAAATGGGTACGGAGCCCTGCTTTTCAAAAGCCTCTTTCGTGCCAATTATTTACCTTCCTTAAATTCAGCCCCGGTGGGGAAAGTAGCCGTAATAATATCGTATTTTGCCATTGTGCTTTTCATTCAAGGAGATTACAGCCAATAACCTGGAGAGGGCAGGGAGAGGCTCTCTCTTTTAATGGTTGGACAAGGTGATTCGGGAGCTGGGGGATCAGCAGAGCAATACGTGAGCTGGGAGCAGATTTTGGGACCCCCGCTGCCAGGGGATTCATTTGGAGGACGCAGGTTGCTCTAAGCTCTGCGGGTGAAGGTGGGCTTGGAGGTGGGATGGGGGTCCAATTAAGTGAAGCAGGGTCATTTTGGGGGCCAGGAGAGCAAAAGCTGCCAGATGCAAGAGAGAATGAGCTGAAATCTATTTACTTTGAGCACCATCTCTCGTGGGGGCAGGAGGGTGATGATTTTTGGCCTCTTGGACTAGCAATTCTGGAAGATGCTGTAAATTGGGAGTAGCTCTGCTGGAGGAGGAGATGGGAGCTATGGTTCCTGTAGCTCTTTTTCCTTCACCTCTAAGTTTCCCCATAGGTAGCAAGGGCATGAGAAATGGATCTGATTGCACAGGACTCATTGCTTAAAACTCCTCTTTGGATACTTCACAGCTCATTGCTGTTTTGTCTTCGTATTAATGGTCCTTCTTGACAACGAAAAGGGATTTTCTCCTGCTCCAGATCCATAGGTTCAGAGCTCTGAATAAAGAGATGTTGCTTTCCCAAGCCCAGGGAAGAAGCCATGGATGTGACTGCTCTTTCAGCCACCACTGCCTCTTCATCCTCCTCTTTTTCCATTCACTCTCCCATCAACGGCGCTTGTATTTATGCATCTTTATCTCCCGCACGCAAAAATACACTTCCAACCAATTGAAACCTTAATCCCATTAACATTAAAAGAAAATGAAAGGGTGCCGAAATTGGTGGTCCCCCCTTGCCAGAGCCACCAGTCCCCCATGGCGGAAATCTCCCTGTGAACCTCATCAGATGTAGCTGTGATTCCCTCAGCGCCATCACTTTTATGTTCTGGAGTGGGCACCTCAGATGCAGAAAAAGCAGCGCCTTTGTCAGATACCTCCTTGGCTTTATTCGGGAGGGTGATAAAATTATTCCACAGCCTTCCTGCCAGAGGGGAGTTGGAGGAGCAGCGTTCCTGCTATTAGGCAAAAAATCCTTTTAATTGGATGGGGTGAATATTCACTCTTTAATAGTGGCGGGGCTCTAATCCTTCCTTGTGTGGCAGCAGCCCCCCTCCCGAATGCTTTTTAATGACCCGGTGTCTAGATCATTAATATCACAAGCGCTGACACTGGTAGGAAATATAGCAATCAAAGGGAGACCCTGAGAGGTCCGGGAGCAACAGCAGTTTCCGTCTGCCCTTTGTTGTGGAAAATACGGGCACCAGCGACCTGCAAAACCAAATCAACGGCGAGGTTTTGGCCTCCTGCGGTGGGCGAGGGGAGGGTTAACTCCAGCAAATTGCAGCAGCTCAATTAGTTCAATTAGGAGCTTGAGAAGTAAAGCAGCTCTTCCTGAACACCCTGTCTAGGACCGTAGGCTCTGCCTGCAGGCTCAGCAGCACTCCCACACTGCCCAGTTCCCTGGGGCTTGCAGCTTTTGAGGGCAGCCTACGTTAAAGAGGGAAGGTTGGATTCCCACATCTTTACTCCAGCCTGGGATGGAGTAACTCTGTAGAAATCCATGGCGTTACTCCAGCATCTTCTTGGAGGAAGGATCTGGTCCAGAGAGTCCCAACTGGGAGAGATTTCATCAATGGATCAGAAGAAAAGCGGTAAAATCCTCTTTTTTTTGGTAATTTTTCAGCGTTCTTTTGAGCGCCTTCCCAATAGTGCATGAGCAATAAGCACCAGTCACATCCATCCATCCCCAACTGTGATCTTATGTTTTGCTCCGTGACAGCACCTGCCTTTTGATAATCTCAGAAGGAGATGAACATAACAAATCTGAGGCTGTCTAGGGACTAGATATCTGGGCAGGTATCTGGGCAGGAACAACCCCAGGTTCCA
>NW_010177928.1:33877-34247 GCF_000695765.1 Mesitornis unicolor | reverse complement strand
TATATAAAACTTTTGGGATACTTAGTTTTTTTATTTCATACTTACCCACTAAGAAAAAATCTTTTCAGTGTGTGTTTTTGTTACTCATAAAAAAGCCAATATGAAGAAAATATTGGGTGGCCAAAACCTGAATTTTCAATCTAAAGATGACTTAAACAAGAGGATTGCAATCCTCCCTTATGCACATAGTCTTTGGATTCTTTCTTCAGCCTGTAGTCTTCTAAAATAAACAACATTCTTTGAATATATTTTAAAAGATAAAATACTATATCTGTGGGAAAGGGTAGCAGAGAAGCAAAGTTCTAATCACTGACGACTTTAGTAATCCCAGGATAATTCTCTTTGAAGCCAGCGGTATTTTTTTCCTCTT
>NW_010177928.1:13788-33846 GCF_000695765.1 Mesitornis unicolor | reverse complement strand
CAGCAGGAAGAAGCTAACGACTCATCCTTGAGTGAGATAACCTCTGCTGTTAGAAAGCCATAAAATATATTTATATTTTCCTGGCATTGTTCTGTTTAGACAGGTTTAGGTTTACTCATGAGATTTCTTCCCATACTAACTGTGATTACTCTATCAGACTCTTTTCTTGTTATTTAGCTCCTAAAACTAGTGTTTGGGTGTTGTAAAAAGGAAGATGGGGCTGGAGCAGCAAGTGTGAATTTTGTGGCTCTGCAGCAGACTTCACAGGTAATTGTGGACAAACCACTTGGTGGATGTCTCAGATAGCAAAGTGCACGCTCCAGAAACCGCTATCAACCAGGACCTACCATATGATTGCCAGAGGTTTCGCCACTAATGTTATAGAGTGAATTTTAATGTAATCATGCAAACCCACTGGGATCTGTAGAAGATGTATTTATGCACAATATACACTGTCTGAATATAGGTCATATTTCATGCAGTATTTTTAACAGTGAATTAAAACCAAATGCCAACAATGATCCTTGGAGACCTATCCCTCCACCTTATAAGTCTTTTTCTTGTTTGTATATTTACCTTCATTTCAGCTTATTTTTCAGTGCTCAGTGCAGATAAGGTACATATTCACTCCGTTATTCAGTAATTTAGAGGTAGATCCCCAAAAAATCTCAAAATACATAAACCAGTGGCAGGACATCTGGCAGAGAAGATTTAAAGAGATGCAGAAGAACCTGAGGAAGCTATAGATGCATGTCCAAGCAGCAGCAAGGACCTATGTCTGGGAAAGTTTCCTGTGATAGGGGATACAGAACATTCTCATTGGAGAAGCATGAAGATGGCAGGAGTAGTGCTGAGGGGAAGTTTTCTGCAGCATTACCCCTCCTTGAACTCATGAAACTCTGTCGTCTCTGTCCTGACATCCTCATGCAAAAACGTCAGCACGTCTGCCTTCCCTAAGCTCTGGTTATTTACCTTGGCATTACAGAGGCATGTCCTTCAGTGGGGAGGTCAGGGACAGCTCCATGGTCACAGCAGCAAGAACTCTCCCTTCCCTGCAACCATCTGTCCTCATACCAGCAATGGATTTGTCCCTTTGTTGAATGCATGGGAGGCATCAGGGCAATCTGCTCCCTTCTGTCCATGCAACCGAGAACACAGTCTGGCAAGGTCCTGTGAGCAGGCAAACCTTTTCCCACCCCTTCACCCACCTACTCGCACATCGTAACAGTGGTCATCAGCTGGATGTGAGTCATTTGTATTAAAAATAATTGTGTTAATAAAAGAATAGGTGGGAGAAAGCAGAAGAACTACAGCTCTTCATGCTCACGCTAAAGCCATGTGAAATGGTGGTCTTAGAAAAAGATTTTGCAGGCAAAACACAGGCTGATGAAGGGCTCCAGGATTGCTGTGTCAGCTTGTGAGGATAGTGCAGGATACAGAGAGCTTGATGTAAGGGGAGGCTGGGTTAACACACAGAGTTCTACCCAATCTCCCAAAATGCACTGAGAGCCATTGCATTCAGAATGGTTTCCAGGATGGTCATTGCAATCCTCTCCTCCAGCTTCCTGCCGCTGATGGGTGAGCAGCAGCACTCAGAGCTCCTGGCCCAGTGACTTTTGAGCCAGGCAGGCAGGTGAAACTTTTCAGGGTACTCCCCCACTCTTCTTGCAATGACCACAGGGGAGGGTTCCTGAGCTGATAAAACCAGCTTCATATTCTGTGCAGGGTAAGCAGCACCTAACACTTTTCCTCTGATGCTCATTACTTCACAGCTGTTGGTATTAAATTTCATTCACCATCTTTTTGTCATTCAGCAGAGTTCCTCACAACCCTTCCCAAGCCTGACTTCCTGATACCTACAGATGTCAGTCTCCCTTGGTTCTCCTTCTTTCCTTGAACATCTCTGAGCACCTCTAAATTCTGTGAAACAGCAGGGGACCCAGCAGGGAACTGCGAGGACCACCCACAAAAGTATTTACATAATGGATCCTGACTGTACAATTCTCATCTTTGCTTCCTACCTCCACATCGGTCCTAATCCCTGACATTCTCCTTTCATTTTGTCATTACTTGGTGCAATGTAGTGTTCTTTTGTGCATCAGACCTGTTTAAAATCTCCCAAAAGTCAAGAAAAATTTCATCAGCTGATCCTCTTTTATTGATTGCTTTCATTGATGTATTAAAATAATTTTATTTGAAGGAATTAAATCCCCTTTTTGCCACTATCTCTTCTCAAGTTCGGGCTATCCAGGAACCAAACTAGATAGTACAGGCTGCAGGCACAGTTTAAAAAGCTTTACAAGAGGCTCTGAAAAGAAATACACTAATTTTCACAAAGCTAGATGTCTGAAACACTTTTCATTAACATATGCAGAGAAGCTCAGGGAAAGTCAATATAGGGCCAAGAAGCAGTGCTGAAATATGTTATATCTACATAGACCTGATGTCCAAATGAAAACCACAATACAATGCATGAAATTCCAGTTGGTCTTGAACAGAAGGCATTTATTAGCGTTGAATATTATTTGCTATTGTTGCTAGAATTTGCCAAGTTCTGCAGTTTTCAAATGGAAAATGGTCTGGTTTTCTAACTGTTTGCCAGACAGCTCAGCTGCCCGTCTGCTGGGCTATCTCAGCCACCAATCCCAGCCTCTCACTGCAAAGCAACCCCGGGGGCAGATGTCTCGGATCCAACCTCCACATCCAATTTCCTTCTTTATTTACTTTTTCACTCAAAAGTTGGAACTGAAATAACATTTCAAAATATTGAAATCCTGCAGGAAACCAACTAACCTTTCTCCACGCTAGTCAGAAAACTGTGAGCAGGAAGAGAAGGCAGCAAACAGATTCTGAGGGTCTGAGGCTCCGGACTTGAGGTCTTTGCTCACCAGGAGCAGTGCACCGACTGAACGTCGCGTAGCACAGAATAATATCTAATGGCAGATGTACTGCAATTAACTGCTTTAATAACCATGACTTGTTGAATATTTCTTCTGCTGTAATACCAGAGGGTTTTAACAATGGATTGAGTCTGGTGATACACAAAATGCTTACACTCCTCTGCATGGGAGCTCTGCTCTGGTACATTGTTGCTTTAAAGAACAAACCTGAAAATTGTTAACCTTAAGACTTCTGGTTTAAAATGAAGTTCAGACTTGGCTCTGCAAATGCATTTTGTGACTCAGGGCTGTTTGCAATAAGAAAGCATCACAGGAGCAGAGCATTCCTTGCCAATCCTCGTGGTGAGCTGTCTGTGAAATCTTGGCACCGTGTCCTGAGAATGCAGTGTGGAAATAAAGCTTTTGTTTAACCTACTTGTGTGGGCTCCCTGCAGAGGTGGTTGTCCATCCGGCCAAAAATGTAACTCTAGCTCCCCAAACGCCGTCATCACATCGAAAGCACCAGAAGGAAAAATCACAGGTTGTTATCCAAATAAGGTGCCAAAGTTTATTCGTGGAGAAATGTCATCGAGGTTGCTCTGGTTGACTGCACCTGTCAGGACTGCAAAGTTGTCAGGACAAGGGGTAAATATGACCTGATACTCATGGTGGGTCCAAGCCTCTGGTCCAATCTGCAGGGTAACCCAGCGTACTCTGCTTCTTGGGCTATGAAGAGGAGGGATCAGCCTGAAAACCTTCTCCTCTCTACCCCTACTGCTGTAGCTTTGTCCTGGTGGTTGAATATTGGGAATGGCACAGACTGTTGAACACTGGTGTGTGTGGAATGGGACAGGAAATACAAGACTAGGTGAGGTTAGAAGACAAATATCTTCATTTAGGTGGGATGAACCTGCCTTGATTGCACGTTCAGGCACTGTTGTCCACATGTGCCCAGCTAGCAGAAGATGGGCAGGTGGAAAGGAACTGAGTGAAGAACCTCCCTAGCTGGGGACTCCTCCAGTTGTGGTGGGACCGGAGGTTTCATATCCTGAGAGTTCTCCAGAAATCATTCCCCCATATCTGTAACATCAGGATGCCCTGAGCATTGAGAGAAAATCACATTGCATGAGACTTCTGTGGCTTTAGAAAAAGAAAAGCACAAAGGGATGCTCCTCAGAAAGCAATGTTGACACCTGCATGATTAAATGACACGTCTACACCGTTCCCTGGAACTGGAGTCAGCTAATAAAAGGCCTTCCCCTTCCAGGCACCCAACTATGGCTGGGAATATCCCTGGTTGCAGACATGCCCCAAGATAGTTTGGCGTGGTGCTTGTTGCCCTAAGAACCACAGGCAGTAGCAATTTAACACTTGAATCCAGCACCCAAGAGCTGGTCACTTATTCAGATGGAGATACTGAGAGACAGAAAGTTGAGTACTGCTGCAGCTACTGGACAATGTGTAATAAATACGATAAATACAATGTTGAGCCCTAGCTGAAAGGAAAATAAATCCTAACGAGGGGCTGAAGGAATATATCTCCTCCAAGCCTTCAGCCCAGGGCCACCTTTCTCTCTGTACCTTCCTGCTAACCCAGACTGGCTTTGTGTCGGGGAAAGCACATCCATGCTGCAGCAGTTATTTTTGTGATGTCCTGTATTTGCTGTAAGAACTGGTCCTGGAAAAACATTTTGCTTTTGATTTTGTGCAGCTCACCCAGTTTTGTCAGAGTTTATTTATAGAGAGGAAAAGGACATATGAACAGCTCACTGGTCTCTCCAAGCTCGAAGAAATATTTAACTATGCTTTCATTGTTTTCATGCTGAATCATTTTAACCTAGACTAAATGTTCACAAAATCACAGCAAGGTTAAAAATCTTCAGCATTAAAAAGACCAGCTACAGCCAATGACAATAATTAACTACTGCTCACATCTGCAACATTCAGGTTCAAGCTACAATTCAGATGAAAGCATTTTCTGCCATATATGTCAATACATATGCATATATGCATAAGTGTATATATAAATATATATGTATGCATACTATTACTCAGCAGCCATTCACCACCAGAGGGCAGGCAAAGCATACGTAAATCAATTGTCCTATGTGCTCCCTGCACACGTCCATGAGCAAATTGTTCAGTGGACAGAAAGGTATTGCCAATGTTTTCTTTGACCATCTCCAATGACTTTCTTCTCCCAGATTTCAAGCTTTAAGACAACCTCATATTGCGTAACGAACTGCCTACTTTTTTTTCACTTGTTTGTTTAGAAACTCTCTGCATTATTCAAGGATGAAATAGGAACAGTCCACCATGGGGTAACCACAGGGGGTGTCGCACGTGAAAGGTGAGAAGCTTCCTCAGTGCTGCAGCTGAAAGAGGAATGGATATCGGCACATGTGTGTCTGGGGAAAGGGGCAGGTCAGTGGGACCCGAATGCCTACACTTTTCAGTGTGCATAAGCTATTATTATTCCTTTGCGATCAGCAGATACTCACTGAGATACAGTAAAAGGACTAATCCCTTTTGGGGTGTGTTAAACATTTATCAAGACTGTCGTACCTGACAACTGAAAACAGCTGAGATCTGAATCCAGCGATGTTTATATGAATGAATAAGCAGTGTGCCCACTCTCATAGTCCTGAGTCCTAGAAACATCTTATTTCATTCATTAAGATATGAGGTATGCTAACAAGAACATGGACCGTCTGGATAGGCTAAATATCAGACTAGATGTAAGGGAGAATTTTTTTTATGATGAAGGTGATGAAACACTGGACATGGGGCCCCGAGAAGTGTTTCCCTGGTTGTCAGGTTGGACAGGGCTCTGAGCAACTGGATCTAGTTGAAGATGTCTCTGATCATTGCAGGGGGGTTGGACTTGATGACCTTTAAAGGTTCCTTCCAACACAAACCATTCTATGATTCTGTGATTCTATGATAGGTACAATGAGCAAAGAAGGGCTTCTCTTCACTTGTGCTATGGACAGGATAAAAATACAGAAGTCTTGATGTCAGAAAGTAAATCCTAAGAATCATGGTCCTCCAACCAGGAGATGCTTATGGCATGGCACAGACTTCTAGATATGATGGGTCATGAGACCTATAAGGATCACTGTCTAAAACGCAATGCCTTTGACTGGAGGATGAAAAGGGATGTATAGTCTAACCCCAGAAGCTGCATCCCAACTTACTAACAAAGACCTGTGCATTTGTGCACAAGAAGATGCTTTATAGAGGTACAGACACTCCTCAGGCCAGGAATCTGAGGAATGTGAGGTCTTTGCTTAGTGGGGTGATAGATGTCAGACCCTCAAAGCAACAACAGAATGGCAGAATCACTTATGATGTTTGTAACACATCCAGAAATACCATCTCCAAGTGGTATTTCTTCCAAGAAAATCTGGAAAGTATTTGAAATGATTAATGTGTCCAACCTCAGAAGGAAAGCCAGGATTTATACCAGCAGGAGGTATACCCACAACCAGCAAAAAATCCAGTTCTCTGTTTCCTGACTGTGAGAGGGACTCATTTCCTTTAGTTTTGAATCTGTGTCCGCATTAGTCACTCACCACTCCCTTTGTGTTCGCAGGAGAAAGTAGGAGCTCCTTGTGGGTGACTCATCTTCTGGAGAACAGGATGAATCACAAGCAAGAAGGGCTTCCATTTCCTTCCATGAGCTGTGAAGGATATCAAGATCAGTGGTTCATTTGATAGATGCTGACCTTGCAGATGTCTACGTTTGATCAGAGATATCTCATCTTTTTCACCCATGACATCATTCTGAGGTTACAAATTTGTATAATTCGTACATAGAAAGAAGCACCATCAGCAGGTCAAGGTAAGTGGTTCTTCCCCTCTACTCTGCTCTCCTGAGACCTCACCTGTAAGCTCTGGGGCCACCAACATAAAAAGGACATATAGCTGTTGGTGTGAGTCTAGAGGAGGGCCATGAAAATTATCAGAGGGCTGGAGCACATCTGCTATGAAGACAGGCTGGGAGAGATGGGGTTGTTCAGCCTGGAGAAGTGAAGGCTGTGGGGAGTCCTTATAACAGCCTTCCAGTACTTAAAGGGAGCCTGCAGGAAAGACTGGGAGGGACTCTTTATCAGGGAGTGTAGTGATAGGATAAGGGGTAACAAATTCTTCACTGTGAGGGTGGTGAGACACTGGCACAGGTTGCCCAGGGAAGCTGTGGATGCCCCCTCCCTGGCAGTGTTCAAGGCCAGGTTGGATGGGGCTTTGAGCAGCCTGGGCTGGTGGGAGGTGTCCCTGCCCATGGCAGGAGTTGGACTGGACAAGCTTTAAGGGCCCTTGCAACCCAAACCATTCTGTGATTCCATGAGTCAATTATAAGAAAAGGAGACCAGAGTTTATTTTCTACCCGTGCTTGATGAGGGACTGATGATACACATTTCAGCATAGTTATCTGTGCTTATGTATTCTGCATAATTCTCAGTGTCTGTGCAATGGATCCAAAGCCTTTGACGAGTGCATCCCACCTCCAAAATCTAGAAGGAGATGTTCAGCATCAAATTAAATTTCCAGCGTTTTGAACAATCAGAGACCAAAGAACAGAACTAAAAAGGCATTGTTTCTTTCAGGTCATTACCCTATGTCTGCTTTCTCTCTCCACTGAAGTAATACTTATGTTCATTCCCCTGTCTCTCAGTGTACCCTTGTGTTGTTATTTGGTGTGGAGGGGTTGTTAGATGGTGCAGGTACCTTCCTCCTCCAGAACTATGTTCCACCTGAAGCACTGTGCACAGGGACTGCCACGATGTACTGTTTCAGCACACTCAGGAATGAAGCCAGGGTTTAAATATTTTTCGTCCATGCAAAAAAAATCCTAAATACATCACTGAGGATGGGAGTTAGATTATTCCAAAAAAGCCAGTACAGTGCACAGAAAGAAAATACATTTTGGAAATAACCCAGAATACAGCTGTGGGCTATAAAAAAAAATGCTTTCAGTAAGTGATGACGTAGTGATGGATCAAGGGGCTATGGGAAGGATCAAAGAGTTTAAGGAACATGACAAAAATAGAGCATTTCTAAGACATTTCTTGTGTCTCTAGGATTATGATTGCAACTTTCTTTTTTTTCAGTGTTTGCCTGAAAAATCAACATAGAAGTAGCAAAAGAGGGTAGTTCACACTCTCAACCAACTGTGGTGAGGCCCTTTTCCATAAGAGCTGAAAGTTACCGGTTTCATGATTGGCTTCAAGGCTTTGCAGATATGATGCCAGTAATGCCTTCACTATAGCTTCCCTGCAGTAAGACATCTCCTATCCAAGTATACATCATAAAGAGGTGGAAAGAGAAGGGACAACAAAGAGGTAAAATTGATTATTTCAGCAGTGGTTGATAGCTTAAGGTCATTTTCACAAGGTCTGAGTCAATAACAAGGACTAAAAAAGCCAGGGCAGAGACCAGCTTTCCTCTTCATTCTCCCACTTAAAAGAAAATGAAAAGAAGGAAGAAGAATGGATGATATTTCACATTTTGAATTAAGTAGGGAATCTACAGAGAGAAACATGATCTTTAACCCCATTCACACAGAGCAAACAGTTCTGCAACTGGTTTGGCAGCACCTGATTCACAGATCCTCCTGCTATTGCAGTGTCAGGCAGAGATATGAGAAGTATTTGCAAGAGAAACCACATCAGTCTTGTCTGGTTTGCCATTTCAAGATAAACCAGATTTGTCACGTGGAGCACAATTTCCTGAACCTGTTGACTAAGCTTGGGATGTTTCAAGCATAGGCTAGAAGACGCCCCTGGAGATAGTAGAGGGGCAGACAAAGCCCAGAGATGTTTGAGAGTCTGTGCTGGATGCAGGCTGCCGCCAGCCATCAGAGCTGTCAGGACAAGTGCAAAGAAGAAAGTCTCTGCCTTTATTTCTGTCTTCTTGAAGTGTTCACCTGGCAACTTTGCATGCATGCTGCATCTCAATGGTGTAAATGTGAGGCCCAAAGCCATCAGAAAATAAAACCAAAGAACCCTGGAGGTGGTTATGGCCCTCCACAATCCAGACACAAATTCTATTTGCTTTTTCTTGCCTTGCGATTTTTGCCTACATGTTTTCTCTCTTATTTTTCTCTTACTCTTTCACTGTCTCATTTCCCATGTCCATATCTGGACATTATTTCTTCCCCAGCTGTATCTGTGTTATATTCTGTGGTCTCTCTGCAGAAGACCCTTATCACCAAAGTCACCTCATCTAAATCCTGCGGTGTACCTGCTCATACTGAAAGTTTCAGCAATATCTGCCACTCCAAATGATGTACAAGGTCCCTCAAGCACTCCAGAAATGTCTCGAGCATTGTTATGTGCATTTTGTTTGCCTCAGCAGCCACCCAAGTGACCAGATGAGCCAGGACTATGCCCATCCTGCAAATCACTGCACTGTAACATGAACACATCTGACCCCTTCATAGCTAGTCACATCTGGGCGGGTGAGCGTGGAGTGTCTCAGGAGAAGTGGACATGCCTTTTTTACCCTGCTTTTTGGATTAATTTCACAGCTATGTGGGTTACTGGTAGCTGGTTTGGAGCTTTGGTTTCTTCTTTGCAACTGTAAGTGGAGTTGCCTTGATTCATGCAATGGCAGTGTCTTCACAGTTCAAGACCAGGTGGTCCTCCAACCAGTTATGGTTGGTACCAGAGGGGACTAAGCCAGGCATAGTCTGGGAATATGTCAGGAGCAGCATCTTCCTCAAGTTCAACAGAAGACACAATGTCTGACACTTGCAGGCATCATATGATGAGGCTGAGACTGGATGGGAAACAAAGATGACCTGGTGACCAGGACAACCCTTTCCATCCTGCTCATCACCAACATCAGCAATAAGAGAATCCAAAAACCCAGCGTGTAAAGCATCATCACACTCCAAGCAGCAAACTTCCCTGAACAGCAGCAGGAACAGAAAAAGAGTGGCCAGAGGAAAGCTTTTGGCCCTCCTGTTCCTCATGCATTTTTTTTAAAAGAACAGGCTATAATCAGAGCAGGAGGAAATGGAGCATAAATATCAAACTTTGTTTAGTCTGAGGAAATATCATTTATAATTAGAGATGGGCATCCTGTTGACAAGATACAACCTATTTAAAACGTGAGGTGAGCACGTGGTCAACTTCTAATCTTTTACAAGTGATTAAAAACTGTCAGTTCATCTGTGACTGGCTGGATTCTTTTTTTTTCCTTAGTTTAATTTTAAAAAGCTACTGGGCTAACATCAGGTTGAGATAAAGACATTTATACTGGCAGTGATGTCTTGGAGCATCTGAGTAGCTGAGAGTTTTGCTTTCTGTTCATGCACTCCATGCCAGCCTCACCAGCCAAGCCTGCTCACCTCTCCCATGGAAGAGTAAGAATCTCATGAGACTTGGAGACATTGAATCTATGACAGGACATAGCCTGGGGTTGACTTTGTGTGACCAGCATTGATCTGTGGCCCCTTTTTTGAAGTGGGATTTGCTGGTTGCCTCACCTGCTGCCCTAGCATGGAGGCGTGCAGGATTTGTGCATGGCAGGTACCAGCAGAAATCGCTGCAGGACTGGTGCTTGTAAGCAGTTTTGGAGGCATGATGCTACAAGTCTTCAGGGTGTGGTGTCCTTCCTCATGTCCTCAGGTTCTTTCATGAGGTTTGCATGGGTACATCAACGCTGTCAGATAACCTAGCTCCCCACAGTCCAAACCATGTTGTGGGTTAGCCCTCTCATGGGCTCCCTTCCACACCAAACTGACTTGTTTACTCAAAGCTGGTGTAGTTCTAATGTTTCCTTCAGTGCCTGCATGAGGTTTAGCTTCTTGTGCTCCATGTAGTCCTCCTGCATTATCCCAGAGGGCTTTGCATGCTGTCCCCACATTATTCAAGACACTCTGAAAGAAATGTAACAGTGAAACAATGACTGTGAAGACACCATCCAGAGCTAGAAGTCTGAGTGCTGTGTACCTCTGGCAGGGGGATTGGACTAGATGATCTTTTGAGGTCCCTTCCAACTCCTAATATTCTGTGATTCTGTGTGATTCTGTGATTCTGTGCACCTGGACCTTTCTATAGATAAGGACCAGGTTGGTGCAGATCAAATCTGGGATCACTTCCTAGGAGAGACACTTAAGAGAGGTGTAACTGGAGAAGCATCAGCACTCAGGTGTCACTGGGAATCAGCCATAGGTTTACCCAATTCTTCTGCAGCCCACACACCAGAGATGGAGGTCTAACAACAGCAGGATGGGAATAATTCCTTCTGCTTGTGTATGAGTCTGAAATTTATTGTCAGGAGACTTCTTACTCTTTCTGTGATGGGCCATTTTCCTATTAGCTAACCATGCACCACTTGGAAAATACAACAGGACCTGATCTCTCAGCAGCAGGTCCAAAGCTATCCTCCAGGCTTGACTGTTGTGACAATAAGTTCACCATCAAGTTGGCCTGGCACGGTGACAGGAGGGGATACGATACCTCCTTGTGCCTCAGTGAACTCTCTTTGAGGGTCAGTCCCAGCCAAATAAGCTAGGATGGAGTAATAGGTGAGTTTCGACTTGGGTGGGAGCTGTGCATCAACACATCAATGTTGAGCTTATGCCAAACCAAACAGTGTGGCTATATTCACTAGGCATGGTGCCACAATATGAAGCAATAGTGGACAGTTAGTTTAGACATAGCATCGAGGGGGCAAATGCAACTTTCAGATCATAAACTTGGCCCCTGGTACTGCGCTGTATTCTTGGGACCACCAATGTACCTTGAAAATGCTAATCTGAGGACATCAATAAGGATTTCGGACTGCTGCACACAAGCAAGCGTCTCCATAGGGTCTGCTTCTGTTGCCAAGACAAGATCATTTACTTGTTAATAAATAAACATATACAGCTATACATGTGCACAGGCAACAGCTATTGAAGTAATAAAATCATTATTGTTTACTTTTTATCATTATGTACAAGTTACCATTAAATTTATTATCTTCGTTACATACTTACTGCAACAACATACGCAAAATATATTTACTACGCTATTTAACGAACCACATCATTCACATCTGTAGACTTTTTCATCTTGAGTCTCCCCATATGCCACAGATCTGAAGTATCTCTGACTCACAGGAGCTGCTGTACTATGGAAAATGAACACCAGCATGTTGCAGAGAAGCAAAGGCTGGGAGGTGGCATATGTTTAGCAGAATTCACAAAGCTGCTTGGCATATGGTATGGAAGGATATATTTTTTATTTGATTTTGATATCCGGAAATGTGGGACAGAATTGCTTCTGTTTAGGAGAAGAGAGTCAGCATCCAATTTTTTTTAGTGAAAATCATTGGCCATCATTGCACATCTTGGGCAAAACACATGACACTAAAGCCAAACCTCTTCTCCAAGAGGAGGTCTCTCAGTGGAAGTACTCCTCACTCCTCAGTGGTGAGGAGGTGGGAGGTTTGCAGTGGTTGCTGGCACCTGTTGGGCTCCTCTGTGGGGTGGTCCAGGAGAAGTTTGGTCCTGGCTGGTGAAGCCAAGGTGTGGAGCATTCCCAAGACATTCATTCATGGTTTAGTGTGCGTGGTGGTGTTAGGTTGATGGTTGGACTTGATGATCTTAGAGGTCTCTTCCAACCTTAATGATTCTGTGATTCTGTAATTCAGGAGCCAGAAAGCCCTATCAGGAGTTTGTACTCCTGCATACTAACATGAGGAGTCAGTGGACACCTGCCCAGGTATCCAGGCACTTCTAAGCAGAATCATAGAATCATAGAATGGTTTCAGTTGGAAAAGACCTTTAAGATCATTGAGTCCAACCATCAATCCAGCCCTACTCAGACCAACACGAGACCACGTCCCTAAGCATGACCTCTTTTAAACACCTCCAGGGATGGTGATTCAACCACCTCCCTGGGCAGCCTGTTCCAGTGCTTGACAACCCTTTCAGTAAATAAATTCTTCCTAATAAGCAACCTAAACCTCCCGAGGCACAACCTGAGGCCATTTCCCCTTGTCCTATCATTAGCTGCCAGGGACAAGAGACCAACCACCATCTCACTCCTCTCAGGTGGTTGTAGAGGGCAATAAGGTCTCCCCTCAACCTCCTCTTCTCCAGGTTAAACAACCCCAGTTTCCTCAGCCGCTCCTCATAAGACTTGTGCTTTAAATTCTTCACCAGCTTTGTTGCCCTTCTCTGAACACACTCCAGCACCTCAATGTCCTTCTTGTAGTGAGGGGTCCAAAACTGAACACAGGATTTGGGGTGTGGCCTCACCAGTGCCGAGTACAGGGGCACAATGACTTCCCTACTCCTGCTGGTCACATCATTCCTCATGCAGGCTAGGATACCGTTGGCTTTCTTGGCCACCTGGGCACACTGCTGGCTCATGTTCAGTGGCTGTCAATGAACACCCCCAGGTCCTTCTCCTCCAGGTTGCTCTCCAGCCACTCCTCTCCAAGCCTGTAGTGCTGCATGGGATTGTTGTGACCCAGGTGCAGGACTTGGCACTTGCCCTTGTTGAACCTTGTGCAGATGGCCTCAGCCCATGGATTCAGCCTGTCCAGGTCCCTTTGTAGAGCTTGTCTACTCATTAGGCAGATCAACACTCCCACCCAACTTAGTGTCATCTGCAAACTTACTAAGGGTGGACTCAATTCCCTCATTCAAGTCATTGATAAGGATTGTAAACAGAAGTGTCCCCAGTACTGATCCCTGTGAAACACTACTTGTGACTGGACACAGCTGGATTTAACTCTGTTCACCACAACTCTTCCGGCCCAGCCATCCAACCAGTGTTATACACAGTGAAGCATATGCCTGTCCAAGCCATGCTCTGCAAGCTTCTCCAGGAGGATGTTGTCGGAAATGGTGTCAAAGGCCGTACTAAAGTTCAGGTAGACATTGTTCACAACCTTTCTCTTATCCACTAAGCAAGTCAGCTTGTCATAAAAGGAGCACTGGAACAGGCTGTCCAGGGAGGTGGTGGAGTCTCCATCCCTGGAAGTGTTCAATAAATATGTGGATATGGCACTCCAGGACATGGTTTAGTGGACATGGTGGTGTTAGGTTGAGAGTTGGACTTGATGATCTTAAAGGTCTCTTCCAACCTGAATTATTATATGATTCTAGGAGATCAGATTGGTCAAGCAGGACCTACCGTTCCTAAACCCGTGCTGACTGGGCCTGATCACCTGGCTGTCCTGCATGTGACATGTGATGGCACTCAGGATGATTTGTTCCATCACCTTCCCTAGCACCGAGGTCGGACTGACAGGTCTGTAGATCCCCAGGACTTCCTTCTGGCCCTTCTTATAGATGGGCGTCACATTTGTGAGCCTTCAGTCAACTGGGACCTCGCCAGTTAGCCAGGACTGCTGATAAATGATGGAAAGTGGCTTGGTGAGCACTTCTGCCAGCTCCCTCAGGACCCTGGCCATCTGGCCCCATAGACTTGTGTATATCCAAGTGGTGTAGCAGGTCACTAACCACCTCTTCATGGATTATGAGGGCTTCATTGTGCTTTCCATCCCTGTCTTCCTGCTCAGAAGGCTGGATACCCAGAATATTGCTGGTTTACCTACTAAAGACTGAGGCAAAGAAGGCATTAATTACCTCAGCCTTTTCCTCATCCCTGGTCACTGTGTTTCCCCCCACATTCAATAAAAGAAAGAGATTCTCCTTAGTCCTCCTTTTGTTGCTAATGTATTTATAGAAATATTTTTTATTGTCTTTAACAGCACTAGCCAGATTAAATTCTAGCTGGGCTTTGGCCCTTCCAATTTTCTCCCTGCACAGCCTCACATTAGCTTTGTACTCCTCCTGAGTTGCGTGCCCCTTCTTTCAAAGACCATAAACTCTCTTCTCTTTTCTGAGCTCCAACCAGAGTTCTATCTTCAGCCAGGGTGGTCTTCTTCCCCACCAGCTCATTTTTTCACGACAAAGGGTCAGCCTGCTCTTGTATCTTTAAGATTTCCTTCTTGAAGAGTGTCCAGCCTTCCCGAACCAGCCCTTCAGAACTGCCTTCCAAGGGACTCTGCCAACCAAGTCCCTAAACAGGCCAAAGTCTGCCCATCAGAAGTCCAAAGTGGCAGTTCTGCTTGCCTCTGTCCTTACTTCTCCAAGGATTGAAAACTCTATAATTTCATGATTGCTGTGCCCAAGACTGAAGACGGTTACACAGTCAATGTGCAGGTCTTCCACTGATGTACGTGAGAGCATTGCTTCTGAAATAAAAGGAAGTTTCACACCCAAGGAAAAGAAATAAAAATCCATCCCATTGCCCTTTTTAGAAAGCATTTACGTTATTACCCATTCAAGCATTAAATTGAATTTCTCCTTTCCCCCAAGGGTACATTCAGCCATCCCACTGCTGAGCCACAGAGACACACCTGAGCTGTTGGGACAAATAAACGCAATGTGTTTGCCCTATGGCGGGCCTTCCCTCCCATGCACCCTTTTCCTACACATCTCATCCTGCACAGACTTGGAGTTTAGGCTTAGCAGCTGGCTCAGTCCCCATGATTTACCCCAGCCCCAGCAAGCGCTGCCCTCAAAAACCTACAGGTCCATGTAGCTGAATAACACATCTCACAGGCTCACATCTGTGGGACTGGCAAGGCGAACTTCAGAGACAAGCACGTGTCCCTGAAGCCTGCGGAGGGGATTTTTTGTGGTATTTGCAGCCTGTTTCATGTGTCAATGTGAGAGGAGCGTAATTACCAGCTGAGAAACTGCAGGAAATAAGCCAAGGTTGAATGAACGAAATGGAAAATAAAGAGAAGCGCAGAGGACACACACATTTTAAAACTATTACGGAGGTATGTATTCACGTGCTTGTGGGAGCCTGGGAATATATAAGAGCTCATGACTGCAAAGGAATGAATTCAAGGACCAGTCTATGGGGAGTATTTTTTTTCCCTGTGACTTCAAACTTCTCTCGGAGCTCGCAGAGTTTTAGTCAGCTGGCATGCAACAGAGGTACGACTTCCCCAAGGAAACTCTTCCTCGGTTCGCACTGGAAAGGCTGCTGGGAGAGTTCAGGAGGCAGAAGGCTGCAAGCAGAGGCGAAACCTCCTCCTTCGCCTCCTCCTCCTCCTCCTCCTCCAGCCACAGAGCAGGTACGTGGAGACGCGTGCAAAACCGGGAGCCTGCTGGAAAGTTGAGCTTTCGGCTGCGGGAGAGACGGGGGCTCCGGTGACTTAGAGCTGCAGCCTTTAAAAATAACACAGATGAGGAAGGTACTGTATAAATAAAATATACTATGTTTATGAATAGGCTGAGGAACTGCCTAAACACACTGTGTAGATGGCTCTATCCACACAGCTGTATATTTAATCCATCAGGGACTTGCACTGCAGCGAGCCAGATCCTTTATGTTAAGGAGGCACTGGTTAGTTTATAACAATGCAGTTGTCATATGCCTCCTTCGTTATTATTCTCCGTGTTTACAGTAATAGAAGGTGGGGAGATGGGTTTGGGTGTTTTTTCTTCTTTCTTCACAGGACTTTAGTCTATTTATGGTGTTACTGCATTATAGCGCTCTGAACCAGGAGTGCTGCAGAGATCAGCATTGTGTGCTGATTAAATGCTGCTCACCCAGCTCTCCGACACCGAACCCTAATATAGCCTTGGGCAAATCACACAGTCCCCAGGTTAAATAGGCAAAAACCTGCTTAGACTGTCTGCTCTCCTTACCTTCAGCACTGACATTGAACTCTCCTGGTTGGAGCACGAGGTGTGCGATGGCAAGGTTATTTTTCTACTCTTAAGAACCCGACAGCTTGAATGTCACCTTGGGTGAACGATGACTTACTGATCGTGTTTTGCTGCATCTGGACTGTTATCACAAGGAATGAGTATTTAAACAATACTTGGAAATAGTAAAGTTTTAGAAAATCCTAGTTTATATAAAAGTCACAGATAATCTTCTAAAGCCAAGCCCTGTTGTATTTCTGATAAAAGTACAAATATGTTTCCCTTAAATAGAAGCCAAAGTTTGGCTTTCCACAACAGTGGAAATTTGGTTTTTTACTAAGTTGTAATCATTTCAACTTTAAAATTATCTTATTACTCTAAAACACTGAAATCCTTTAGTTTTCAATAACAAAAATTCCCATCTCTTTTTAAAGCAGATGGTTACAGCTTAATGACTGTATCAGTGCTTGGCCTTTTACTAATACAATGATGGATGGATTCAAGGGGGGGTGTATCAGTATCATGCAAGTCAAATCTATCAGGAATAATTTTCCTCATTTCATTTTATGTCCTGTCGGATCATACAAATTGAGGACACCTTTTCTCAAGCACTCACTCCACTGTCAGTAAAAGTGCTGAATTAAAAGCCAATTTTTCTCTCTTTTTGGTGCACTTAGATTAAAGCTGGTAAGAAAAGGTTTTGTTTGGGTTCCTGAATTTGAGTTTCTGCAGAAATTTTGTTCTCCAGGGAGAGTATTTAATGTTCAGAGAGTTTAAGCTGCAAATGTCAGTTCATGTCACTTTTTGTTGGTGGAATAGTTTTCATTTTCCTGTCTGCTGCTGTCCCTTTCCCCAGCCCCTCACTAAAAAAGTTGCCAGGCTGGTGGGGTTTGTGCAATTCTCATTCATTTACATTTTCTTTCCTGGGGAGAGGTGTAGCTGAAAAGGTAGGGGAACTGGCTAAACCCTGTGTGTCCAATGAATTGGAAAGGTTAATTTTTAGTGGGGAAATGCTGTTGGCTGCACACCTGAAAGAGGTGCACGTGGAGAGAGAGAGAGAGAGGAGGAAGGCAGCAGCTTCAAAAGACAGAAGAAAAGCCACACCGGGACTGCAGGAGGTGTAGGAGTCCTTATTTTGATGTGTGGACTTGACACCAGAGGGGCTGCATCTGCCCATGAGAGACTCAGCATGGTGCAGATGGCACGAGCCAAGCAAACCAGGAGAAGCAGCTCCTGGAGATGCTGTAGGGTCTCAGGAGCTGGAGCTGTGCCTCCTTCTCAAAGGCTGTGGCTAGGGCTGGCATGAGCTATTTATTTTTTTTAGTAGGGTTAATATTAATGTTGTCTCCAGCTCCCTGGTGGGATGAATCACCAGGGAGCTATTCCAGGGAGCAAGACTTGTCCCTCTCCTGCCCTTGCAGTTCAGACCCACTTTCTAAGGCGGGAGCTTGTTTTGTTTGCTTCTCTGGAGAGTTTGATTCATACAGCTCGACACAGGATTCAACCCGAAAGCAGTGCCTTAGAAAGCAGCAGCGTTATGGATGGACAGACTCCAAAAGGTCTGGAGGTTCAAGACACACAATCGTCAAGACATATTCTTGTTTATCCGAAACCCTTGGGAACCTGCAGCAGATTATGGGCTGGCTCATGAGAGCCATGAGAGCTGGGATTTACTTCTCCTTCTTGTACTGGACCAGGCTGGGAAGAGGTTTTGGAGAAGGAGGGGTCCTCCTCCTGGTGGGATGAGGTGCCCACCAGCCCAAATGCCCATGCCACCCCGTATCCTCATGCCACCCCCAGCTTTGGTTGCTGTGGGGTGAAATCCGGCTGCTGCTGACAGAAACTGAGCATGCAGTGATCACTGAGTACACCACAGGAAAATCAGGAAGGGTCTGATTTCCCAGACCCACAGGTGCAAACCCTTTGGCATCAGTAGGGTGGGACAGCCCTTGCTATTTTGTGCAGGTGGGCAAAAGAGGTTGATTCTCCAACCTGCCCAACAGAGATGACCCAATGGAGAATACCCTTGCTCTGCAGATGTGGCTACCAAACACATGTCATGCTAATATTGCAACACAACCCTATGGTGTAAACTGCTGAGTAGCCCAAAGCATGAAAATATTGAAAATGGGAAGTCAGCCAAATGTTTCAGGGTCTTTGAAACTATTTGCTGTCATATCCCCTTTAGGAAAAGGCAAAGATGGTAAGGACACACTGATCTTTCCCAGCACAGTTGGCGTCCTCTCAGGCTGTGGTTTTAATGAAGTGAAGTCCTGAGCAGCAGAATCAGTGCGTGCCCTTCCCTCCTGCTTTGGCATTTGTTTCTGTCTAGGCTCTTCTTCACAGTCCAGCTGGCACAGCTGCTTGGCCACTTGGTAAAACAGCTTGAGGAAGAGAGCTGGCTTTTTAAAATAGCTATTTATCTCTCTTTCCCCTCCAAATCCAAACTTCCCACAGTGCTCTGAACATGCAGGTGTAGGAAAATTTGAAGCTGCAATTATCCAGAGCATTTGCTACTCCTCATTACAGGCATGATATCTGTATTCCATCTCCAAATGAAATCAAAATATCCTATTTTAAAAAAAAAAGTATTTTTCTTTTCTTGAAGACCTCAAATATTTGAGGTTTTCCTTGCAAAAGTGTCTGTGCATTACAAGTGCTATTGGATGCTGCTGACAAAGCGAACTCTAAACCTGGAACATCCAAAAGGCATTTAAAACTCTGGACACCACAGCGGTCCCCAGCTTCAACATGAGTTTCCTGCTTACCCCAGGGGGTTTGCAGTTGGAGGGCTCGACCCTAGGGAGCATGCCAAAGGGTTCAAATGAAAAACAGCGCTGCGGCCAGCTCTGACCAAGGGAAGCTCAAGACACTTTGTGCTTGGGGGAAGGTGATCAAAACCAGGTTGTTGATAGCCCAGTCAAGGAAAAAGTGTCTAGGGTTGTGATAAACTCCCTGGCAGACTGTTCTGAGAGGAAACATGGATTTTTCTATCCATTGCACATAATCATGCCCCCTCCTCACTACTGCCATCTCTTTGTGGCATTTATGCGTTTCATTTCAGGGTGCATTGCAAAGCAAATGAGATGCTGAGAGCCCAGCTCTTTGGCATATTATTTCAACCACGGGAAAAGTGCATGGGAACAGTTCAGGCTTGTGAGGTTGGGAGAAAGCAGTAAGGAAATCTATGTAAAGGTGGGTTTTCCAGAAGCAGGACTTAATTAGCAAAAGGAAGTGAGGAAGCCAGCAATTAGAGAGCTTCTCCAGCCCTAGAGGGCAGCACAAAATAATAAATAAAAAGCTGAACTCAGCAGACAATCTAAAATCATCTTCTGCGCGACAAAAACCCCCTTTTGCAATGGGAAGTTTTCACTAGTATGTCCGGTAAATTGAGCACTGTGTACTTGCTGCTGAAAATTCAGTGTCTCATCCGGATGTCTGGACCCTTCTGCCTTTATCCATCTCCCTCATTCCTGCCTCGTGCGGTGAAAACCGTCAGGTCAT
>NW_010177928.1:0-13757 GCF_000695765.1 Mesitornis unicolor | reverse complement strand
CGTCAGGTGCATTGTGGCTGAAACTGAACCCCCATCCTCCTAGCAGACTGCCCTTGCACTCTGATTAGTGGGAACATTAATCGGAGCACAGCGGTGGTTAGGACCCAGCGAGAGCCTGGAGAGGAGTTCGGAGGAAGACAAGCAATGTAATTTAAAGCAGACACTGTTCCAAATAAGGTTATTTCCCTGAAAATGCCTTCGTTATGAAGTTACGAGTGAGCCTGTTGGTGTCCCGAATGGGTGAGCGTGAAGCTGAAGAACAATTTCTTCGGTACCAGGACTGAGCTGTTTTTGAGGAGCTGGATATGCTTTTTAAAGAGATGACAAGCAGTGTCTGGGGATGCGAGAAACCCTTAAAGCAAGGTAAATATGGCATAAGCACTCTTTTTAACCCTGAAGGCTCTAACACAGCAGCAAAGAGTCTTGTGTGAAAAAGGATCATACCCTGGGGAGCTTGGTTTGTGTTTTGTGTATTCTCTCACATTTAACTTCTCTTTGACACAGGGGAAAGTCTCTGTTAATTGTCTAAGCTGTAACAAAAATTACCTTTGGGGAAAATTTGTTAGCTATAAGCAAGATCTATAAAGTGGTTTCAAGGTTAATATGGTAAGAGAGATGGAGACAAATATCATTTTGGAGTGGGAACATGGCAAACTGGGATAAAACCCTAAATCTTTCATGATTTCAAATGTGTCTTAGGGCAAATCAGTGCTCTCCTCTGCCTTTGCCCTTCCATCTGTTAAGTGGATATGCTGATGTGGTTTGGGTACCATGCTTTTTTCTGGATCCTAAAGTATTTGACCCACTTAAGAAAATTCCCTGGGTGTGTTACACACTGATATCACCTGCATTTTTCAGCTGTGGATGATGCTGGGTAATTTTGAAGTACTATGACGGGAAGATCCATCCAGCCCTGAAGTATGCTGCGATTTGTGTGGGAGCAAAGTGGCATCAAGCATGAAGCTGCTTCAACTCTGGAAAAGCCTCAGAGCAATAAAAGCTCCTTTAGGCCGAGTTGTTGCTGCAGCTCCCAGCTGTTCTTGTACGCTGTGGTTAGAGACAACAGTGCCAGCAGGCAGGATTTAGTGGTGATGGTAACACCAAGGGCAATGGAGGTCCTGTGAGCCATGAGCTCACATGAGGAGTGGCTTACTCTTCTCTGGACGGTGTCCCTGTGGTCTCACAGTGGAAGAGACCACCACGTTCTGGTGCTTCAGGGTGTGACAGCCACCTTAGAAGCACCTTGAGGGACTGCATCCTTGCTTACTACAGACCTGCCTTACACAGCAAGCCATTAAATCGTGGGGTTGTGTTCAACTACATCAATTTCCCAGTTGCTTTATAAACTTATAATTTAGTTTCAAAGTATGTTAAGACCCTGGATTGTGTCAGGTTTGCTATTTAAAAGCAAAGGGACCATTCTTTCCACTGGCAGTGTGATGAGAGAGGATATCGCAGGCTATACGGGATGCATGCTGTCGATCAGGGTGGTGCCCTGTTGTGAGTGATATCCATGGAGATTTCATGAGCTTAATTCATTGGATTTAAACAGAAATAATTTCCATTTGAGTAAATCTCTGCTCTGAGTAAATCCTTGCAATCATCAGTATGTTTGTCTTTTCTCTCAGTTCCAGCAAACTAATACTTAAATGATAAAACTAATTTTCTCCTCCTTAGAGGAGGCACCTACTCCTCTAAGCCTGGGGAATGAGGAACAGAGAGGGAGCAGCAGAGATATTACATATGTTATATCAGGAATTACTCCTTCCGTAGGATGATTTCAGTGTGTTTTGTAAATATTTTAAGGGGTCAAGAATGAACATTCTTGGTCTTGTTTTAGTGGAGGGGAGCAGACTTCTGATTCTGTTGTCGAGCACTGCAGATGAACTCCAAGCTCTTTCACCTTGAGGTCCCAGATAATGATCCATCACTGTCTGTTTCTCTGAACTGGAATGAATATGCAATCTGAAAATAGAGCAGTTGTGGTCTAAACCTCCACAGTTTCTCCTTTTCTAGTGCTCAACTCTTTTCTCTGGTTAGAAAGTGGAAGGATAGTTCCCACAGTGAAGCTGTTGGCATAGCTGTTCAGCAATTGCCATTGCTGAGTGGAAGCATGGCCATCAGATGCATCCCTCAAACAGTGACTAAGCAAAGGATCCTCCAACCAGCTGGGTATGATCCCATCTCTTTCATCTCCAGCTTCCTGATGCTCTGTGTGTGGGAGCCACTGAAAAACATTACGTTAGTGACGATTTTTGGTGGCACATGCGTATGGGGTTGGTGTGCGCTTGGAGCTTGTTAGATACAGGCTTGCTGCTGGAAAGATTTAAGAGCAGTGCTAGCTAAGCACTGCTGCAAGGCTTCCGGTTGGGAGCTGGTGAGTCTTACCAGCTCTGGATGTGGGCAGGACTAGCTCAAATCTATCTGCAAGAAGCTATACAAATACAGACAGATTTGCCATGTTTACAACAGAGGCTGTCATAAAGAACCAATATCTGGAGGTTGTGTCAGTGGTGACCACAGCCAGCAACTTTATTAGTTTCCATCTAGAAATAAGCCATCTGAAGGATGAATACTTCCCTTGGTCTCATTCGCATTTTTCTCACATTGCCTAGTGACAGATCTCCCAGTGTTTTGCTCTTTTTTTCAGTTATTTCTATGTTGTTTTTTTCTGGAGTGCTTTCCAAGTAGTTAAACTCTGATCAATCCTATTTCATACAAATCCATACCGTTTTGTATCTGTCTGTTTTTAAGGCATCTGCTTTGAAATGTATTTAAAAGCTTGCCCATGCCTGAGATGTATAAAATGGAAAAATAACATTTGGAGAAAAAAAACTCAGTTCATTCCTTAAGCTGTTTATATTAACAAATTTGGATGAGTGTGTAACAGCTCTTTGACACTCTGGGATGAGAGTAGAAAATGCTGTAGATAGAAATGGAAACTGTTCCGAATGGATTGAGTGGCACCCATTCACTTTGGTCAGTAATTGGCACCCAGAATTCCAGCCCAGTTGAAAGTACCTGAGCTGCCTCTACGGGGAGAGTGAGGTGGCTCTGGAAGGTCTCGGTCTCGCTGGGTCTTCTGTGGTTGTGTCCCAGTGATGCCAGACACACTGCCCAGCTTGAGCATCTGGGCTTCTGGGCCTGGGTGTCATGTAGGTACCAGCTGAAATCACACCAGGCAGTCCCATGAAATGCCTGTGAAGTCCTCATATAAATCTCTTTTTCTTATAAGGCTCAAAGGGATGCAAAGGTAATAGGTAGGCCATCAGTGCTGTAGGCTCAGAGATGGGTTTATTGCACTGCATATGTGCTTTTCCACAGGATCATAGAATCATTTAAGTTTGAAAAGACCTTTAAGATCATCAGGTCCAACTATTAACATACCACTGCCAAGTCCACCACTAAAAGATGTCGCTAAGTGCTTTATCTTTTGAATACCTCAAGGGAAGGTGACTCCACCACTTCCCTTGGCAGCCTGTACCACTGCTTGAAAATGCTTTTAATGAAAAAAAAAAATAAAAATCTTCCCAATGTCCAATCTAATCCTCCTCTGGCACAATTTTAGGCTATTTCCTCTCATCCTATCTCTTGTTACTTGGGAGAAGAGATCATCCATGTTAGAAGATGACTTGGTGCTACCTTTCTTATGCATTGGCTGCTGTGTCGCATTTGAAATCTAACCATAATTACTTTTTCTTGCAGAACCATGAAACTGTACATCATCTTCTTCCTGGCAGTGGTGAACAGAGGGACCTCTAACTATCAGCCCACAAAGGGGAAATCCTGTGAAGTGGTAAGACTGTCTCCCTACTTGAGCTCCTTGAGATCCTGGATGAGGTTGGGACACCCCTGTTACAGGCACTGTTCAAACAGCTGTGGTCTCTGAAAAAGGAACCCCCCCAAGACCAGGCTCTACGTGATGGCAGAGGTGGGCTTTGCTGGGTTAGTGGAGGCTCAGCAGGCTGTTCGCAGGCTATGTCCTTGCTGCAGTGACAGCACATAAGAGGATGGGGAAATAAGGGTCATTATCTCCATTGTTTTCTGAAGGGGAGTTGGATAAAAGAAATTTGACCTGATTTTCCCAAAACTGTATAGGTATTCTCTGACTGAGACACAGAAAGATCTTAGACCTAAAATCAACCCCTTTATACCAAGCCTGAGTTTTTTGTGCTTTAAATAAAGTCTCTTCTGTGAAATACATCTATACCAGCACTTTTGTAATAACAGGGAGACTGACCTCCTCTGCCCTGACACAGCATGGCTGCCCGGGGAGCTGTACCTGACTTCAGCTGGAGGTAAAAGATGTGGCAAAGCCTCTTGCTCCAGTACAGAATTTACTTCTTGAATTTTTCAAGCACCTGGTACAGTATTATAAATGTTATTCACAACTGAACTTGCTCCCTTCACCATCCAAATGCTGCTGACTGTAACAGACCATTTAAAAATACTTGTCTTTTTTTTTTTTTAACGTTGAGGCTGTTCAGCACAAATCCTTGAAAATTTCCAAAATAGGGAAAAAAAATAATATGCTAGCTGTACACATCTCCCTTATGGGACTCATTCCATTCCTGCCCACCCTGCTGTATTGCAGCACTTCCTGAATTCCAGAGAAATTAAGACCTAGTATATATATAAAAAGATCTTGGGAAGGTGACTGGGTGGCTCAGTGCACTGCCTGGAGAGGGAAGACTGATGAAGCCTCTGTAAATATGACAGCTTGGGTCCCATGTATCATAGTCACATGAAAGTGGGGTGGGACATGCAAGAATCCAAGCAGATTTGCCCCATCCCATTTCTTGATTGGTCACAGATCAGGCTGATTGCTGAGAAGTAAACACATGTTTGTTTCCACCGCTCCACTGTAAACTGCTTTGATCAAGCCAACAACCCAAGGCTCTAGGCAAAGAGGCTGGGATAAATTTGTCCCCAGCAGAAAACAGGCTGCAGTCGGGGGCTGGGACGTTCATCTGGTATAAGTTAACAGCTCAACATCATTAATGTTGATGATGCTGTGCTCCTCTTCCTTTGCTGGGTGTTTGGTCCAATGGAAGGAGCAGGGTGTAAATCCAAACACATTTCCACACAGATTGAAGAAATATGGAGCTACTGGATTAGCTGATGGGTCCATCAGGAGTCCCACTTACTTCACATGATGATTTTCCTTCACAGCCTTTTTACTTTCCCTGTGCTGCCACCTTTAGAATAGCAAAGGCGCAGAAATGGAAACTTTCTAGCCCAGATCTGCTGGAAAAGACATGAGTCAGAAACCTGTGCCCCCTCTGGCTCACTGCTAATGCTCCTGTCATTGAACTAAAGTCTTGTAGAAGAGGATTTTTTAGAAAGTAAACAGCCCCTATGATACTCCTGAGACAGCAGTGAGCTACACTGGTTATGCAAGTTACTGCACATCTGCCCATTTGCAAGACAAGGCATAGCTTAAATGTCAGGAAGTTCTTCCTAACTCGAGGAGAGGGGCTTCCACTAGTTCATGTTTTACCTCCCAAAGAAAGATGTTTCTGATTCATATTAACTGGGAAAGAAGGAGCTTCCAAACAATTCATAGAAAGTAAGGGGTTTTAGCAAATTACACATTATCTTGCAGTGAGGTTGTGCAAGAACACGTGCATAATAAGTCTGCTGGCAAGTGGTACCTGGGCAAATTGCTAAGATTTGGTTGTGTAGCTCACAGCCTCTGCCTGGGCAGCTCTTCTAGAGCGTGAGCATGGACATTGTGCAAACATAAGTCACTGCCAAGAGGCTCCAGCCCGAAGTCCTTGCTTCAAATGCTCATGAGTTGATACAGGAAAACATGAGTGGGGGCTTGGATCCAGCTGATCTGTTTGTAGGGCTCTTACTAAGGTGGATGACACTTTCCACCCAGTACTGAGCAGTGAAGAACTGGAGTCAGAATCCAACTGATGCTCAGCTTTTGAGCTACTGGTTCATTTTTTCACTAGCACCTGAATGGAACCAAACACTGAAGAGACCAAGTGCTCCCCACCCTGCAGTATTTCTTGTCAATGGACTTCAGATGAACTGGTGGCAGCACTGGCAGAGATGATGAAGTCAGAACATGAGACTGGCAAAAACCTCTTTTCCAGCCTCAGGCTGCCAACTCACTGGGCTATGGGATGGGAGGAAGGGAGATACAGGCGAAACAGATGCTGTTTGCTCTGTCCCGCTGAGACATGCTTCAACTTTTCTTCCTGATGCTGATGAGAATGAAAATCATGCAGTTTGAGCCTTGAGGGAGAAAAGATGGTGCAGAACAGACCAGATAAGAAATTCAGTGAGGATCAAAATAGTCAGTGAAAAGGAATGAAAGTTTTTAAAAAATGAAGAGGGAAATGTTACAGGAACACATGGCAGACAGTGGGAGATATAGATTTTATCAGTTCCTTTTATCACTGGGAGGGTTCAGTGAATGCAGATTAAGGGCCCCATCGTGCAAGATACATGCTGAACTGGGACTGACCTCTTCCTCGCTGACTTCAGTGAAAACCAGCTGCTTGGCAGCAATGGGAGCTGGATCAGGAGTTTGCTGAGGTGCTGGGTACCCAGAGGGAGTGGAGGGTGCTCAACACAGGTTGAGATCTGGCTCAAAGTGTGGGAAGAAACCTGGCATTTCCCTTAGGCTGCAATGCAGCTGCTCCTTTTCACTCTGGGCTTTTGCATCCTTCTGTCCTCTCCCTCTTCCACAAACCAAGCAAGAAGAGACCTGCTCTGTTATTTGGGCCTCGGAGATAAGCCCAACTCCATGCACATTTTGGCTCAAAATGAGCAATTCTACAGTGGGTTTGCAGGAAAGAAATAAAGTCAGAGAAAACCAGAGAAATCAGAAAATTCCCTTATCTTTTTTTTTTTTTAAATTTGTTTAGCTGGAGGAGATTTGAGTGAGCTGGAGGGAAAAAAGGAAGGGGTTCAGATTTTAATAGGTCATTTCTTTGGGAAAGATGTATCATGGGAAGGATGGCAGAGCAGCCTGTGTATATCTAGAGTTTGGATGAGCACTGACTCTTCTCTGGCACATTTTTGTGCCGTCTCCAAAGCTCACATGATGCAAAAGAGATTCACAAAATGCTGACTATTGCCCCAATTCTCCTAAACAGACTTGCCACTTCATTCACCTAACGTTCACTCAAAACAGTTGTTTTTTAGTATTTTTCACTTTTAATGTTTTGTTAATGTCTGAAAAGCTTTGCGTCATGGAATCTCCATGCTTCTCCATAGAAGTTAAGATTCAACTGTTTTTTCCCTTTCTTTTCTTTCTGATCTTTCTACGAACAGTACATGACCCAGTCACCCAAATACATTCATAACAAGAGTTTTCCTCCAGTAAATTAAATGCTGCCTAAGCCTTTCACATTCCACTTCCTCCCGCTGCTGTATGTTCTCCTTAATAACAAAATGCAGCTTGACATTTATGCAAGGATGTTCATATTCATGTTTCCAGTGTTCCTTATTAACACACACTCTAAATTTTGCTCTGGACACAGATTCAGTCCTAGATGCAATTTAAAAGATTTGCATCTAGAAGTTGAATTTCACTGATCTGACACTTGAGAATTTTCTCTGCCTTGCTGCTGAGAATTGTACTGACCCTCACTGCACATAACAGCTTTTTTCCTTTCAAAAGATGGCTTTACATTATTTTTCTCTTCACTGGTGTCTTCTGTGGGTGTTTTCATAAGGTTAACTAAGACATGGCTAAAGGAAGGCACAGTGAAATATCTGAGGGTGTGACTAAGGAGGGAGAGATGGGGTTTGTGCCATAGGATCCTTATACATTGCTTTTCTAGTAGGCATCTAGTAGGCATCACATGTAAATAAACCTCTCTACCGTGGTAAGTCAGAAATGTCTTTAAAATAAAATGAGTGCTGTTAGATGCAAAGAAGCTCTAAGATTGTTTTACTTGCAGTCTGAATGCTCAGAGAAAATAGTGTGATCAGTGTTTCAGAAGACGGATCTGCCTGGATGCTGAATGCTATATTCTTTATATTTCATGCAAAGATGTTTTTGATTTGTCATGTGACAACCTCTTTTCTTTCTTTTTCTGGCAGGCAAACTTGCAGGCATTTTGCCATAACAAAGACCTTAACCAAATCCCCCGTGAGCTCCATCTGAATGTAAACAAAATAGATCTGTCTGGAAATCTGATTCAAAGCATCCCTGAAAAGTCATTATCATTTTACAGTTCCCTCCAGTGCCTGGATTTAAGCTCTAATCAGATAAGCTTCATCACGCCTGGAGTTTTTGCACACATGACGAGTTTGCTGGAAATAAATTTAGCCAACAACCACTTATATGAGCTTGCTCAGAATGGGACAGAGGGGATTGGACTTTTACCCAAGGTGGAAGTACTGGACTTGTCCCACAACAGTCTGTACAATGGGATGACTGAGTATTTCATTAAACAAGCTCCAGCACTGCGGTATCTTTCCTTGGCAGACAATAGTATTATAATGATATCACAGAAGATGTTTCAAGGATCTCCCAATCTTGTGGAGATAGATCTTCAGAGTAATATCATCATGGAAATAGAAGAAGGTGCTTTTGAGACTCTAGTGAACCTTTCCAAACTCAATCTCTCCATGAATTCAATTACTTGCATCTCTGATTTCAACCTCAGGCAGCTGGAGATACTTGACCTTAGCAGGAATAGCATTGAGACCTTCCACACCACAATGTCAGATGATGAATATAGCTTAAGATGTTTAGATCTGAGTGAAAACAAACTGCTTCACTTCCCAGTCTTCCCCCAGGTAAATAAACTGGTAACTCTGAATTTATCAAAGAATTTAATCCAGCTCACTGCCGAATCCACTCATAATAAAATGGACTACATGGAAAATGAATGGCTAGATGCTTCTTTTCATCTTCTTGACCAGAAGCAAAGTAGAAACAAAAGTTCTCTTTATTTATCCCAGCTTGTATATTTAGACTTAAGTTATAATGAAATCAAATCCATTCCGGATGATTTCTTTGAATCAATGTTGTCCCTTCACACTCTTAATCTCAGTAAAAACTGTCTTCAGGCATTTGCAGTAACTTATGACAGTGCATTGATCTCCCTAACTGTCCTCGACTTGAGCTACAATGCTTTGCAGAACCTTCTCCTAGATGCTGGCACACTGTCAAATTTGAAGGAGCTCTATATTCAAAACAACCATCTTCAGACCTTACAATTTGATATCTTCTCAAGTCTTCCTAGCCTCAGGCTGCTTAATCTACAGAGCAATAATGTCAGCCTTTGCAGCATGTACTCAGGATTAGCTAAGCAAAGACTTGCTGGAGAGGAAAATGGTTGTGTGTCGTTTGTTGACTCTTCTACTCTCCAGTACTTGTACCTGGCAGACAACTTGCTGAGCATCCTACCAGCGTACACTTTCTACAAGACACCTCTGATAGTCTTGGATCTCTCCATGAACCCAGGACTGAAAATAGAAGTTAAAGCATTATCAGGACTGGAAAAGTCTCTGGAATATTTGTATTTACATGGCAATAGCCTGATAGATTTAAATATTGACTTGCCTTGTTTTAGTCACCTTAAATATTTAAACCTCTCTGAAAATCAGCTGAACTGGCTGCCTAAGTGGGGTAGTGACTCTCCACTGGAAGTTCTGGACCTACGGAACAATAGGTTTAGTACATTACAGAACAGCAATATTTTAGCATTAGAAAATTCCCTTAAAAACTTGTATCTCACTGGCAACCCACTCAACTGCTGTGGAAACATCTGGCTTTCATTAATGATCCAGAACAAAAATGTCCAGATCCCCAACGTGGAGCACTTAATGTGCCAGCACACTCAGAACTTCGGGTACCAGGAAGAAATGTACATTGGGAACATTAGACCAGAAGACTGTGAAAAAGAGGATCTGAAGAAAATCAACTTCCTTATTATATTAACATTTGTGTTGGTTTTATCTGTGATCATCATTGGTGTGGGTTCATTTTTTTGCTTCCGCAGGCAAAACTTTAGCCAGCAGTTTAAAGCATAGGAACACAAAATGCCTTGAAAACCGAAGAAGTCAGGTGCTACACTGCTGGTGTTTAGAAATGAAGGGAAAAATTCTCATCTTTCATGTTTAACTGTGGATTTTAAGATGGTTTCGCAGTGACCCTGGACTGCACCACTCTAGTGCTCTGGGTTGCAGGGACTGAAAGGAGAATTTGCCGAATTTTGCACTTGCTTCATTCTCAAGCAGATCTGCTTAAAAAGTTTATACTGTGGCAGAAGAGATCACAGTAAAACCCTGCTGTTCTTCTGATGTAGATGTGATTTTTAGAAAGAAAAAGCCCTCCAAGGTCTTGAGTCTTTTCACTAAGCTCAGAGATACTTTGTGATGACACCTTCACAAGACATTATGCAAATTTAGCATTGTAGCTGAATCACCTTTTAATGACAGTCATTGATGACATCAACTGAATAGGAAAGCACTTCTCAAAGTTAAGTGCTTTGAGCTGAGCTGTGGTTTTTCCTAACCGGTTAGAAGTAACAGCTCCTAACCCTTCTCAAACTTAAATCATACAAGCCAATGCCAGGGCAGGCCAATATACAATTTTTCAGTCCTTGACACTGGTTGCAAATCTCCCATGACTTCCAAAACAATGAAAATTTAGCTAAAAAAAGAAATCACAGTTTGTGTCTATTGAGCTCATGGCTGCCATTTAGAAAATCCACAGCTGACCATGGGAACCAAAGACTTTGGTGGTAGGAACCTCTTTGAATACCTCCCTTTGCTTGTAGTACATCGCTGCAGCACTGGGGCAAGACACTCAAGGTAGATGAAGTTAATTAATCTTGGCACTTAATATCCATGAGGGATGTAAGAGAAATCTCAGGCATGATACAGCTGCACTATGCATTACCCAGATCTGCTCAGAAGGTCACAGGTCCACAGTTAAACTCAAAGAGGAGAAATTTACCCCTCGCGTGCAATACATATTTAACTGGGTTTAATGTGAAGAAATTCAGCTCTGGGGTGAACACTTTTTAAAAGAAAAATCTTGGAGAATGAGTTTCAGCCAGCTAACATTGGGCTGAAAAGTTTATATTTCTAAGGAAAATTGTTGGAAATTCACTGCATATGGTTTCAATGCAAAATAATAATGTATCTATTTTTAAAGGTCACAGGACATTAGACAGCAAAAAATAGTTTTAAAGATACCTGTGTGAAACAATAGACAGGGAACCTAGTCCTGGGCCTTTACTCAGATCAGATGTCTACTGTGTCTCCATAGAAAGAGATCATGGTCTAGAGGACTGGGTGCAAGAAAAGTTATGCAGGTCCTCATTCTGTGATGGTCATGGTCAACCTGTTGAGTTGCTAAAGGCTGACACTGACATATGTTATGTCCCATATCTGACAGCAAAGTCACCCTTTTGAAGTGAAAAGAAGCTCACCAACAGTGGGACCTTGACCCCCTAACTGGGTCCAATGGCTTCAAAAGGAGCTATATCAGGTTTTCTGTTAATGCCAGGAACCGTACATTAAGCCACATAAGAGAAACAGAGGTCAAACCAAAACCTCTCCAGATAAATAACTCAGATTGCTGCTTCACTTCTGTTTCTTCCAGCTAGTGAATGTCAAGATTAACACACTACAAAGAGATGTATGATTATATTTTTAAAACAGTTATGTGAGGAACTGGCTGGTAGTTTCCACTGTGGAATTTTGTACAATAAAAATACCTTTGAATTTTGTAAAAAGCACAGGGTTGTGAATATATTAAAGCACCAACTTGGAATGCTTCACAGATGAAAAGCTATGTCTTCCTATTTTTCTGTAGTGTTCAGATTCCACCTTAGACCATTAAGTTCTGGTCCTGAAGCAGGGACAGCTGCTCCATATTTTAGAGTACAACCAATGGCCAACAAGAAGATCTACTGCAACCATTTTCACAGCCAGCAGCAATAGGTCCTCATCTAATATCTGCGAAAGCCAACGTTACCCATTGGCTCATGCTCTCATTCTTGTAGGAGAATGCTTGTCCAGGGATTTGTTGGAAGCCAAATGCTGAAATTAGTTAGCTTTTCCCTTGGTGTGAAAGCGAGCCGATCTGTGTGCCCAGACACAGGTTAATTTAGCCACACACTGAGTTCATGCCTTTTGTTCTGAGCACAAGATTATATCTCCTTCTGAGAACCAGTATTAGCTTGGCTGCCATGACTGGAATTAGTTAATAACCTGATGACAGAGCCAAACCCATTTAATTAACGGTTTTAACACTGCTTTTGTTTGGCTCTACCAAAAAGGAAGCGCTTGTTATTACTAAACATCTGGGACTAATTAGACTTCCATTGACTTCCCTGGGAGCAGAAACAGCTTTCTCGAGGAATAAGCCTCAGGAGTGAAGTGCAGCATGGCTCATTTGGATTTCTCTGTTAGCAGCATAAGAAACTGAGAAGTGACATTAACCCACTCCAGCCAGTTCTGTTATTCTGGATGGGATGAAGTGTGTAAGGGAAAGAAAATTATGAATAAAAGAGCAAAGAGAGGGAAAACAGGGAGAAATGGGAGCTCTCCGTGATATTATTCCACCAAACAGGGGTACAACTCCTGCCTCCCCTCTCTTCTTCTGTGCCTGCAAGAAGCCCATGTGCCAAAATACCTGATCCTGCATCAAACATAGACATTACTCACACATTACACATCACTAGTTAGCCTCATTGTCCTAATTAGTTGGCATGAGACTGTTTTGACTGTGATTTTGTAACTTAAATTTACACCTTCATTCACTGCTCTTTCATAAAATCTCTGCAACTGCCTCTGTTGATGTTGCTAAGCCAGGGAGTATCTTCCTAGGATTCTGGGATACATAGTAGAGTAAGTGGATTTATGCAGTCAATGCAAACTTTTATTTTTAAAATGTTGCATGAAACAAGCAGCTTTCCCTCTGTCTGCATGGAGTGAGTCAATAGATCTCCTTTAGATATTTCTTACTACAGTTTGCTGTGGTTTATTCCCAAAAACAGCCCTCTGAGGTAGGATCAGGTAGATGAAAGTACTGGAAAAACTAGAAACACTCCCAGAGAGAGTCCCTAGAAGTTAAGCAAGCCATGACTCATGTTGGCCATCCATGGAAAGTCAAGTCTCAGTTTCCAAAGGCGTTGGCTTTTCCTGCAAAACCAAGGCAAAACAATACCCTAGCAGCATACTGAGACCCTGCTCAGCCCTGAACTAGCCATGGTGGATTAGTATAAAACCCAGTAAATGTCTTCTAATATTTCGGGAGCCCTGAGCTTTTCTGTTCCTATCTCTTCTCCATGACATTCAGTACCCTTTTACTTGTCTGAGAAGAAACAAACCAAAACCACAATCTGAATCCCATGTATCTTCACATAAGACAAAAAAATGTCTTACCTTGCATGGTATGGTATCCTCTGGCCATATCTATTATTTTCCATAAACAACTGCCTATTCTGTTTGTGCACACGTGTGCAAAGTCACAGATGCATGTAGGCTCATAAAAGAAACACATCACTTTAAGATTAGCTTTGTTTAACCTAAATTAGAACAGCCTGCACTGAATGATCTTCTATAATAACAACCAGCCTGTGATGCTGGTGCCTGTGGAATCCTATTTCGTGTGTGTCCCTGTGAAGCAATTTGATCAAGATTTTCAAAAGCGATCAATGATTTATTTCAGATGCGTAAATTTGAAGGCTGCATCACGTCAATCCTGAAGCAAGTCTGATTTTTCCAGAAAACTGTGTCCATCTCCTCTCAAAACCAAGCCTCTGTAGTAT
>NW_010177927.1:19924-56512 GCF_000695765.1 Mesitornis unicolor | reverse complement strand
CAGGCTGGTAACCCTTAAACCATAACACATGCTCAGCATATAAAGCTGGGTGAAGAAGAAGGAAGCAGGCAAGGTTCCCAGTGATGGCTTTTGTCTTCCCAAGTAACTGCTACACATGATGGAGCCCTGCTTTTCTGGAGATGGCTGAACACCTGCCTGCTGATGGGAAGCACTGAACGAATTCCTTGGTTTGCTTTTGCTTGTGCATGTCACTGCTAAACTGTCTTCATCTCAACCTGTGGTGCTTAGTTGCCAACTGACATTAAACCACAATATGGAGATACTGGAATGGCTGGTAGAGTGATAAACCATAGGAAGCTAGGAATAGCTGTGGGTCAGAATATGGGAACTTCTATTGTTAGGTCTTTACCTACAACGGACAGCAATAAAAGGTTGATAGTGATTCAATTTTTAGTTCATTGCAATAAATATTTCATTATTTTTCTATTTAATCATTAGTGTTATAATATTTCAAGTTTGAAACTGTTTATTTCCTGCAGAAAACTTAAAATAAAAAAGTACAAAATATGTCTTACAGACAGCCCACATTTTAATACATAGTTTATAAAGAGCAGATACTTCAGTTATGTTAGAAATACTACCTTTATTGATTTAAATGGTAATAATTGTAGATATGTTTATATATCAAATTTATTTTACTTATTTTCTTTGATGTATTTCTGTCAGGTACTAAGCATACACTGAGCTGAAAGCTATTTTCAGGGGAAAGAGACAAAGCTCTCTCTTCATTCCTTGTTTGTACATTCAGATATGTTTTGTTGTGTAGGGGCCTTAACTGTGTTTTATGAAATACTTTCGTCTCTTTCTCAGAAAAAGTGTCAGATATGTACATATAAAGCACAATCCAGCTTAAAAAAACATTTTACGTACAAGGACATATACCCTACTGTATTGGGTTTTCTGTGAGGGAGAGATTTTGAGTTTGGTTTTTTTTTTTGGTAGTAGGAGAGGGCTATGGAGATAGCCCTGTAAGAAGTTACTAGAAAGCTCCCCTGGCTCTATAATGCCAGGCTCCCCTCTGACCAGGGCCAAGCCAATCAGCACTCCTGTGAATTCATTTACTTAAGGTGGGTGCAGTTCACACGCTATCTCTCTCTTCCACTGGCCCTGACCAGCGTGGCCTTGGGTCCAGGTGGCTCGGTCCCAGCTCTGCTCGGCTGTGCTGGGCCAGGCCTGCCCCAACTTAAGCTCAAGCCTCGCTGCACCTCTAGCCCGGAAGACAGAATCAGGAACTCTTCAGATCTATCAGAAAGGACCTACAGTGGAGAAAGAAGAGGGACTTGAGGAGAACAACTGCAAAAACAGCAAGATTGGTGAAGGAAGAAAGGAAAGGGAGGAGGAAGAGGTGCATGGAGATAAGGATCCCCCTGCAACCTGTAGCAAGAACACAGGTTGACCTGCCTGCAGTCTGTGAAGGTTCACCAGTGGGACAGAGGCACACGAGAAGGTGGCTGCCTCTGAAGAGGCTGTGACACTGAGCAGTGTATGCTGGAGCAGTTCATGTGCGAGAGAACTGCAACTGTGGGCAGATTGACATAGGATTGTGGACTTGGGCTGAAGAAGTTCGTGCATGAGAGAACTGCAGCTCTGGGCAGACCCACATTTGGACTTCTGTGGTGGACTTTTCTCCTGTGGGAAGGGAACCCCCTGGAGAGGAAGAAGCAGCTGAGACCACGTGGGATAAACTAACTGCAACCCCTCTTCCCATCCCCCTGCACCACTGGACAAAGGCTGGGAAGTGAAGACGCCGGGAACAAAGCTGAGCCTGGGCAGAAGGGAGGTGTGAGGGGAAGGTGTTTGACTTTAAGATCTGTTTGTATCTCTTACTGTTGATGTACTCATGTTATTGGTAACAAATAAAAATTGTTTTGTTTTTCTTCCCTATATTGAGTTTGTCTTTTGCCCATGACCATTAGCTGGTGAGGAAAGCCCTCCCAGTCCTTATTTTGTCTATCACACTTTGGTGGGCATAGTTGGTACTCAATTGTTCACTGAGCTTAAACCACAACAGCTACTTCTGAAACAACACATTCTTATACTACAGCAAAGTAATATTCTAAACATCTTATATGTTAACTCTTAATTCCTTTATCCATATTTCTCCTCTTACTCACTCTTTAGGTAAACTGTACATTTAGCAGTAAACAGAGTAGAAAATATGATATTGATGCAAAAGTTGTTGCTAATGACATTATTTGCTCTGTCTCATTATTTTCTGAATAATAATGACAGCTAATTTAACCTTAATGCACAGACAATTTCTTAGAAGATCCATGCCAACAGCTTCAGAAAGACAATGATGATAAGACTGAGTTAAGAAAGTGAAGAACAATTTAGCAGATTTTCAGCTCACTGAGCAAAGATAAAAATTCTTTCATAAGATGTCGCACTGCTGCAAATGAAAAATCATTCATTATTCACCAAACAGAAAAACACTTCAGGGACTCACTGTAATTCTAGAATCTTGTCCTATTGAAAGTACTTATGCATGGATATCTACAACAACAGTAAAACTGTGGTTTTTGTGTAATTGAAATGGCAACAGGTGTGTAAAATCTATACTTGGATAAAGCCATCATTTGGCTTGTAATTTTAAAAAAAATAAAATTGAGAAGCATGCAGGCTATATTGGAAACAGAACTCACTGAATGATCATGCATTACTCTATATTAAGCCTGTTAGAGAAAATAAAATTGTATTTTAAAATTTTGCTTTGTAATATTCTTATTTCTCTTTGTTTCAATAGTGAGCTCTTAGGATATATTGTGCGTTGTGAATATTGTCTTCCTTAACATAATATAAGTCAAAAGTAGTGCTGCTGAATACAATAAAACTCAAATTTCAAAACAAGGGTAATTGAGAATCATATCTATCTATGCAGGAAACCTTCACTGCTGATGAGGATGTCAAATTGTTTTTGGAACTTCTTTTTGCCAAAAAATGTAAGAACATTTTGAGCATGGAATCATGAAGTTGCCTCAAAGATGGCAAAAGGTAATTGAACTAAATGGACACTATATTTTTTAATACAGTTTTTGTTTCCCATGAAGAATTCACCTTTCATTTGTTTAGGAAAAAAAACACGGTTACTTTTTGGCCAGCCCAATAGCTTTATGGGGAAATCACATTTTTAAGGTTTGCTAAAATGAAAATGTGAAGCCGTATACTGATACAGAGTTGTTTTCAATATCACTTGTTGTGACAGAAGCTGAGCTGATGGATGACATGAAGATCAGAAAATTAAAATAAAACTTCTTTTTGCATCTAGAAAAGAGAACATAAACAAATAAAGAGTTAAGTGGAAAAGGCTTTCACTGAAATTAACAAAGTTGCACTAAAGAATATGTAATACAAGGGTATCACCTGATTATTAATTTAATGACAAATACGAGTGCTTTTGGGTTGCATAACATTTTTCTTGTGTTGGTCTCAAAATATTTTACAAGGATGACCTAAGCATTTTTCTTATATTGGAAGTGGTGATAAAGGTATTTTTTTCCAATAAAAAAGAAAAATAAATTGTCCAGTACAGTTCAAGGCTCTCAACAGGCTCAAGAATGGAATGCAGGCAATCCTGGATTACTTTCTTGTGCTAGGATGCCAGAACAGTAGCACACACATCTCCTGGTCCATTCCACATTGTTTGATTATACAGGATTTGCTGGTGGTAAACAAAAAGTCTTCAGGGATCACCTAAATCTTAGAACATATCTGCTGCTTGATTTTTTGATCTGTTATTTACCTCTTCTTAAATTTCAGTTATTAGGATAACTCCTTTCTGCTTGGATGCCTGAGAATCTACCTCTAGTAGATTCCAGCTCCCGTTCAGCATTCTTGACTTCTAGTTGCTTCTGGGTTACTTCTGATTATATGATAATGAACAGAGACCTATGAATAATACAATAATTTTTAACATACAAAATAAATAATAGAATCTCAGTGTGATATTTGCCTATTTGATAGGTATCTCTGTATTCAGAACACTATTATGGAGGCACTTGTACACTTTGCAAAGGAAGACATCATCCCTGTCAAAATGCAGGATACAAAATAAAATACTGATAAAATTCTCAAAATCATACTATATTTCAGTAAGTGTATTAGCAAATGAGTTGGTTTTTATAGGTCTTCTGAAGTTCTAAGATTTGAAACAAACTTTCAAATGCAACAGAAGTCAAACCTCACTTTGTACTTTGAGTAATGTTTTATATAAAAATGTGATGAATATTTTAAAAAATCTAAGTTTCTGAGATATATTAGTAGAAGATGGGCAATTACTACAATACTTTTTAAAATTATTTGTTAAGTATTATAAATGTGTGAAAGGGAACATTTTTGCTGAACTTTCTTTCATTCAATAACTGTATGAGCAACCAAGATGAAGCAGAACTGAAGAATAACAGGCTTCTGCAGTTGTGATTTGAAAGTGTGCCAGGGTGTTTTTAAATTTATACAGGCTTGAATTACCAGTTCTGCAAACATTCTCACATGTGATCTGTTTATGTGTTTATGTGTTTATTTTTTATATATTTTTATTTAATTACCCCTTTTATTTGTGTGTGGTCTGTCTCCTCTAATACTGTGTTAAAATAACACACAAGGTTCTCTTTAGTGCTGTCTGCAGCTCCAAGAAAAAAGAAAAAAAGAAACAAAAATGAAAATGAAAAGAAATGTTCTTTCATTGTGAGTGAAATTTCAAATGTGAATTTCAAATGTCACATTTTCAAATATGCTCACTTCTTTTCAAAAACTGCAGAAACTGAACCAGATAAAAATGAAAAAAACCTCCAAAACCTCCCTGTCTTGCTGTTATAGGCCCTCAGATCTTGTAACCATTCCTGAATAGGTGTCTCTTGCTGCACTCTAGGGAAATCCCATCACAAATCTCTCTTCCAGCTACCTACAGGGGTACCTGAGACAGATTTCTGGAACTGGAGGCCAGGAATATTGGCCACCAACCCATGCTTCTGCAATGTATGTATGCTTCACATTAGAGATTAATCAGATGAGAGTCTCTTCATACACTTAAGGGAAGTTATGCCTGGATCAAGTCCAGATGAACAGTTATGTAATAGTGAAGGAAACACACCATGACAAGAAAACATAAAACTAAATCCAGATGTGCTTAAGTCTGAGGAGAAAGAGATATTTACCATGAGCCTGGCAAAGAACTCAGAGTGGTGACAACTCAATGTAATTTTGCTCCTTCATCTAGAGGGAGCCTAAAATGGTCACTCTTAGATGGGACTCAGAGGAACACTAAGAGAGTGAGCATAACTCCAGGGTAAAGGAATCGATAACTGAGATACACCTTGAGGGGGATAGAGGGAGTTGGAAAACAAGAACTTCCTTTCCTCACAGAAAAAAAAAAACAAACCTTCAATTAACCAACCAAACAAACAACCAAAAAACCAAAAAGAACCAGAAAAAAGTTCCACAGCCATTTAACTAATTTTAATGCGAATTTTCTGAATTAATTAAGCAATGTGAATTATTAGACATTAACTAAACACAATTAAATCTAGGTTCCATGTGTATGGTGTATTCTGTTTTGCCTAAGATTTTTGTGTGGAACAGATTGTCAAGTAGTTGTTAAAACTACAAATTTAGTATTACATTATATTTTTCCCAAAGACGATGAACTTTCACATATTATTATTTAATTGGTAGAAAAGATATAATTTTCACGGAGCTGAGTTAGAAGGCATTAAGGTCTGTGCCTTATTTCTAGCCCATCATTTTCTTTCTGGAGGAAAAAAAGGAAAAAAAATAAGCAACTTCAGATTTACCTGCCTTTGATGCATGCACAGTGTTTCTCTTTATGCTACATAAATGCTGAGTTACTAAATTCACTTACTATGCTCATTATACTTACTATTCTTGCAACTTTTTTTTTTACATTTAACAGTAAGGAAATTATTAATAATTAACAATCATATACATAAGGAAAGAGTAATATTTGAACCCAAATGTTCTAATAGTATTATTTGGAAAACTGGAATTAGTATTGTTTCAAAGCTTAACAAATATCAGCATCTGTCACTAATATCTTGCTCCTAATGTATTTATATTAAATAATCATTGTTTTATGATATGATATTTAAAATCTAAATTACAGATAGTAAATGGTAGAACTCTCCCTGTAATTAAATAGGAATTAATCTGTGGTGTTCTCATGAGCTCTGGCAAAGTAATCATTATTTTGGCAGATTCATAATGATCCTATCAAAACCACAAGCTTTATATTTTTATTGTTTATTGTTATTACTGTTGTTGTTGTTATTGTTATTGTTATTATTGTTGTTATTATATTTTATCTTTGAGATACTATTGATTTCAGGGGAAGTTACAAACATCTCTGAGAGTCCCACAATAATTTGTATTTAGTCTGTATACTGTGACACTTAGATTTCTGAGAGACAAGACATAAGCGATAGTGGGCCCTGATCTGTTTTTCTTGTATTTTATCTAGTATAATGACAAGTATATACAGAAATTCAGTATGTACCGCATAAAGTATACACTGAATTCAGTATTCATGTATATATAGAAATTCATTAGACAAAAATGCCTGCTTAATAAAACAAACTGTGGTAAGAACCCTATCTTACCTTATTTCTCACATTAGCAAACTCATTGGTGTAACAGAAATCAGATCACAGTGTGTTTTTCCTCTCTATGATCTTAGATTTGTTTCTGCACAGGGGGTAATATTCAGTAAGTGAGAAGGAGGGGACTTAGACTGCTGCTGAAAGCATGATATGAACTGATGGCTAATATATTGATCCTAAATATTGGCATAACAGCTTTAAACCTTAATGTGTATCTCAGGCATAAGACATAAATCACATTTCTTGAAGAAGTACATTAAACATTTGGAAATAATGTAAAGGAGAGCTTTGCACGTGCTGCTTTTGAATGCATCGTGTGAAGAGCTTTAATTCAGCAGACTGCCTCTTTTGTCAAAGCATGCTGTCTGACAGTTCCTACAAGCTCTCTGTAGGTGGCAACCTGCACAGAATGTGGGAACCTCTCTAAGTCACCTGGAAATATGTAAAATGGGGTATCTGCTTCATTTACCTGTTCTAAAATTCTTTGGCTATCTTGGGAAATCTCAGTATATGAATCACTGTATAAGAAAACATGATGGAGAAAGATAAGGTGGTGAAAACAACATGAAGGAGAACACTGACACTTGTAGTATAGTATTTAATACGATACACAAACAATGCATATATTACTCAGTTGTGACACTTAAAATAACTCTGCAGCTGATGTTGTCACAGGATATGACAGTAGGACAGCTTTAAAGTGACTCTCACACCATCTCTACAGGGACTGAAATGTAGTATACCAAAATGATGCCTGTTGCCTTTGTCGTAGTTGGTAGTAGGAAGATATCTGTCTCTATATGCCTTCTGCAAATTATAATGATGGCATATTGCTATTGGGGTGCACAAGTGTTTACAGGAATAGTACTGATGCTATCACCAAAGCTATTGGTAGGAAAAGATCTACAGCATTCCAGAAAAATGACCATGTTCTGTAGATGTGGGTTTTGTAGATACTATTTTATTCCCTCAAATCATTGGTTTTCAATTGCAGAGTTAGGAACTATAAGAAAAAATCCTTCATATTTCACTAATAATTTAATAATCTCACAATGTTCCTCAATAATTCTGTAGTGTGATTGTGGTAATTGATTATGATCCCATTAAATTTTTGAACTCTTCATTAATATCTATGAAAAAATCTCTTATTCCCTACCTAATTCCTATGTGCAGAGTATTTATTAGCATCAGTTATCAAGAGTTTTCACATCAACTCTTTAGAAATCTGAGCAGTTTGTTATAACTGAACTTGCTTTTCAAATGCTCATTAAAATGTTTTTCTCACTTACAGCAGCCTCTGAAACCTCACCAGCACCTGTAATAATGTGAAAAATTCTAAAGTGGAATCTAACTTGGGTATATCAATACAGTATTTATTTTCACAAGAATTAACTGATAAAACAATACTGTCAAAACACAGAGAACAAATTAAAGAAAACCGTTTTAAAGGGAGAGTGTCATCTCTAGGGAGGGATTTATGACTTTTAAATTAAACAATTTTTTCTCTACAGTAGGTTAAAATGACCTGTTTTGGTTAAATATTCAAAGGTCATGATTTTGAGAAATGACTGATAGATTTAGCACACCGTCAAAATAATAGAGGTAGACTTCTGGTATTCACATATAGAATTTTATATTAATTTTAAAATATTCCTTCCATCTGTATGTGTGTAGGATTTTTACTATCATAGTTAAGGGCTAGGAAAAGAACTAATAAACTAGTTACTTGGTTCTGACATATTTACTTGCCTTCACAAGTGAATTCTAAAAAGTTTTGGGTTTTTTACTGTTTTAAGGCTAACATTTTTCCTCTGTCTCATTTCTATTAATAAAACATATGAAAAAAATCAAAAAGCTGTGCTGTTTATGAAAACAGTAGAGGGAAGATGTTTTCTCTGAACTGGATGTGTCGACTTAATTAAGTGCGTAGGTTTTTATATTCAATTTATAGGAAGAGTTCTGTACTTCAAGAAGAAGCAGGTTCACTTCATTATACTCTTTCTTTTCGGAGTATTATCCTTAGGAAAGTACCATGGTAATAAAGCTACGAGGTGACAGACTAGGTTGGATCACATCTGACCAACATGGGACAGGAGCTGAGCAGAAGTGTCCATATGTCCTTTAAAACACTATACAAAACATCTGCAATTCATAGAACATGTCAATTACCATGTGTCATTCTAAATATGAGGAAACATTACAAGGATAAAGAATTTACTGGACCAGAAAAAGAGTATTTCTTACTGGACCAGAAAGAGAAGGAGATGTTTTGAGTTAAAGCAAGGATTGATGCTTATTCATACCTATTCCAGAGACTAGTTGAATATGGCAGGTGTACGCATAGGAAGACCTATCAGGCGATGACTGCAAACCAGGCTTTCTTTACACCGGGTAATTCCCTGACAGACTTCATGCTAACAGTATCCCACAGCTCCTTCTTGTGGGAGCATGAAAAACTTCAGCACAATGTCATAGGCTTAGTAAAATAGATGGAAGTACTCCCAGTTCCTGTGAACTGCCAGCAGTCTGAAAGGTTAAACCTCTGGTGGCAGAAGAAATAACTGAATGCAGACTTTCTGTTTGCTCAGTGAGCTCTGATCACCACATCTGCATATATACATATACATTTTTTTAAGTGACAGCCTTCGCTGTATTTCACAGGGATCTTGATAAGGTGCCTCACAGAACTCATGTAGAACTATAATTGTTTAATATATTTGAATATAGCTTAACATTAAGATACTTAAGCCTGTTAAAACTGCACAAAGGTCAAATAAGAATAAGCAGACAGCTGTTGAACATGGAAACAGAGAACTGAAGTTTGAGATACACAAATAAATGTCACTTAAGTCCTATTTCAAATATCTCTGTTCTCACTGGATCATGCCCCAAGGCATATCATTACCTATTCCCTGATTCCATTCACATTTCTGCAATTCTGCTTTCCATTTGCTTTAACTGCTTTAAATGTGGCAAAACCACTTCAGAGATGAAAGCAAAATAATGCATATGAAATCAATTGACATAACACGTGGAATGATGACATATTCCTCAGAGGGGCTGAAGGTTAAGGGCTAAATTAAACTTTTATTTTCTTCTCTTGTTGTAGAAACAGGGAGGAAGGCAGGCAGTGCCAACTGCCTTCAGAAGGATCAGAATCAGTAACAGCATCTGTTACTGAACAATCCAGCATCTTCCCTAGAATATTTTTATTCAAGAAGAGGAGCAGATATTTATCCTGTAAGCTGAAGGTAAATCAAAGTATTCTCAGTGCTCCAATATGACATAATTATGATTGACAATGAATTCCTTGTCAGTGATAGATAAAACTTCACTGAAATAAAATCAGACAAGGATAGAGACTTTTATTTATGACAATAATGTAGAAAACGACTTATACCAATGCATCCTCTGGATTCTAGTTTGTGTTCCTGCACTGCTTTTGTCTGGGATAGTGTTAATTTTCTCCATAGTAACGCCTATGGTGCTGTATTTTGGATCTGTGAGCAAAGCACTGTTGATAACACACCAGTTTTTTAGCTGTTGCTGAACAGTGCTTGCACAGTGTCAAGGCCTTTTTTTGCTTCTCCCCCCATCCGACCAGAGTAGGCTGGGGATGCACAAGAAGTTGGGATGAGACATAACTGGGACAGCTAACCTCAACTCACCAAAGAGATATCCTATACCATTTGACATCATGCTACATATCAAGCTGGGGAAAGAATAAGGAAGGGAGGACGTTCTGAGTTATGGTGTCGGTCTTCCCAAATAACCGTGATGTGTGATGAAGCCCTGCTTTCCTGGAGATGGCTGAACACCTGCCTGTCGATGGTAAGTAGTGAATGAATTGCTTGCTTTGCTTAGTTTGTGTTGGTGGCTTTTTCTTTACCTATTAAATTGTCTTTATCTCAACTTATGAGTTTTCTCACTTTTACTCTGCTGATTCTCTCCCCTAATCCAGTCGAGGAGAGTAAACAAATGGCTGTGTGGTGCTAAGCTGCTTGCCAGGCCCTCAACTGCTACAATGTCTGCAGTACAGCAATTTCTGTCAAATACATGAGTGAACCTACAACCTGTTCCATGTAGCTGCTAACCTTGGAACATTGTCTTCAGCTTGCACAGAACACCTACATGTTCTAAAAATCTCTATTCCTTACAGACACAGATACTGTTTTTTAAAAAGATTTGGAAATAACAAATTCATTGATTTAAAAGTATTTTAAAAAAAATGTTCTTATTCATAATATGTAACCTGTGAAAATAATTTAATAGTTATATACTGGAAAATGAACCAAATCTCTTGAATGAAACATGCTTTATAAATAGTCAGTTCAAGAATAATAAACATAATTAGATATGTTTTTAGAGTAGATGAAGCAGAATTCTGTATGCTCTGTAAATTAAAAGTGCATGTTTTTCATGGTTGTATTCACTGCCAGCATTGTGCACTTGCAGTGGTGACAGCTAACTGCAGATTGGGCCATTTTGCAAGAATATAGTACAGTCAGTATATCAAGAAAAGTGGTTATTCCCTTTGGTACTTATGAGGCTGAAATATTACAATGTGATTGGAAAACTGTGTCCAATTTTTGATACCACAGCATACGACAGACAAGGGCAATGAAAGGCCTAAGGGAACTGTGCCTGCTTGACCTGAAGAATAAAAAGATAAAGAGGCTGATTGACCTATAGTCTTCAGTTACATAAATCAGGGCTACAGGATGAAACAGTTTCTCCTATGAGGTACATAACGGAAGGACAATAACCAACACAATGCAATAAGGGAAATTGTGGCTGACCTAGGGAAGGAAATTCTTCGCAGTGAAAGAGGGTGAGCATTGAAGGAGGTTGCCCAAAAGGGCTGTGAAATCTCTACACTTGGAGGTTTACATTACTCAGCTGAACAATGGGGCAACATGATCTAACTTTCAAATTAGCCCTGCTTTGAGCATGACGGTGGATTCAGCTATCCCTTCCAACTTTCAACTGTCAATAATACTCTGATTCTGAAAAAAAATTTATTTTATTACATGATGGGGATCTTCCATTTACAGACAGAGTAAACTGCTAAGCTTCCTTGATGCTTTCTGTAGGAACATCATGCTTTAAGCTGCTTGTAAGTTTTCCAATTTTAAGACGCTTAAATGTAAAACTTCCATCCTAGATATTTGCCTTATGACATATCAGTGAATGTGAATTTTTCTTACAAAGGACTTAGAAGGAAATATCTTGTTCTGCATATTTGAGATATAGTCATGCTTGTTTCTTTTTAGGGGTTAGTTTAAGCTTTAAGACAAATGCTAAAAGCATTGCCTAAATGTGGTCTTTAAAAATTTGCCATTCAACTGTGTTCAATAAAATTTTTCTAAATTTTACTTAATAGCTGAAAAACAAATTGATCAAAAAAATATTTTACTCATTTATTACTGAGTAATATAGACATCTAAACAGGATTTGGAGGGTAACTATAACAGGACGAGATGTGTGGACCTGTGTTGTAAGCAAGATTGCGAAAAAAGACTAGAGAGGGATAGGAGCAGAGAAGGAGAATGGCAAAGTTTAGCAGAAAGAGGAGTTGATTGTGGAAGAGGATGCTCAAGTACAGCAATGAAGGAGACATGCTAGCACCAAGTTAAGCATAGGCAGGAGATAGCATTTATGTAATAGAGCGCAGGAAGTGGATGGACCAAGCATGAGACTGTGGGAACAGCAATAAAAAAGAAAACCAGGAATGACCACTGAGAACAGAAAGGTAATATCAGAAGAAAGACAGATGACAGTAATAAAGAGGGTGGTGATCTATGACATGAGACAAACGCCTCTCTAGATCTTCATTTGGAAAATATTATTCCTGAATTCAATATTAATTTTAATTCTAAAAAATATCTGTGACACTGACTTATAACTCTTGAGTGTCTCCTGCAATGCTAGGCTAATGGGGAAGTTACCAGACAGCTTACTGCTATATTTTACTTAATTAGTCCATATGATAAGGGAATAGAGATTCTTGTAAAGATCTTAATTCTGTTCATGACTTCAGGGGGAGACTACTATTTTTTCGATGCTATGTTTTTTTCCACTATTTTTATGCATAAAAATGATACATCAGTGAAGATTAAAGTTACAAAGAAATCAAAAAGTAAGGAAAAAAGTATAGTAAAGAATAACTTCTAATGGTATTATTATGCCGCATTTCATGATACTGTCTGCCTGGGGGCTGAATTCTATTTGCAGGTGTAACCTTTATTCTCACATTTCCTAGACATCTTAATGATTCATTTTTCAACTTTTGTAGTCTTTTAACTACATACTAATACGGACATATCCTTAACATGCACACATAAAAAACACAATTAATTCAGCTTTAGGCTATTTCCCATTTCCCATTACAATTACTCATAAGTAAACTGAATTGTTGAGGTTTAGAATACTATTGAAATCAGTATGAAGTAGTACAAGCATATCCTGAGTATGGGTAGATATACAGTAATATCAGAAATTTTCACAAGGACATTAAAAATTGTTCCATATTCTCAGAAAATCTCTATTTTTTTCTAAACATAATAAGTTTCTTCAATATATTTTTTGTTTTTGTTTTTATTTATAAGTGCCTTATTAAAATATTAGAGATGTTATTTTCCATTGTTTAAGAATGGCCTATATAAATGGGCTTTTGTGGAAAAAGAGTCTCAAATCGTTGGTGGTATTTTCGTCAGAATAACGGTAAACACTCTTTGCATGGCAGCTAATGTACAAAGAAAAAATGCAATTAAGTACAATGGTCTTTTGTGACTGTACTGTCTTTTTTAAATTGCAAGGTCTATATTCATTTGAAGCTTTATACTTCATTCTGAAATGGGAAAACGCTGTAGTTTAGTAGGAAATGACTTTAAATACATTTTGTTCTCTGTATTCGTGATAAAGCTGAGAAAGTCTATATCACTTCTACTTAACAATCTTAAAACTGAATTGGCTATTTTCTGCATAAAATACTGTTTCTTACCTAAGATATGACTTTATGTTATTTATCTAATTTCCTAAGCAAATTAAAAGCTTTTCATTTATACTAACTGTAAAGATTTAAGGGGAGAAGTTTACCTCAGAGAGAAATAGATGTCTTCTCTAACATAAAGGGGAATGTTGGAAATATAAAACTTGCATAGCAGCATAATACTGGCAGCTGCTGAAACATAAGTAGGTTTAAATTATATATAAGCTTGCTTGAAGATTTATTTTGGTCTTCATCAATAATGAGTAATTGTCTGAAAAAGTTCTCACATCAAATGAAGACATTTTACAAAACAAAAATAACAAATCTCAGTCTAAATATGTTTTTATTACAGTTTGTTACTATACAGTTAGATACAAATGAAGGAAACCATAATTTCACTGGGATTTCTTCGCCCTGGCAAGGTATCAGGGTTTATGCTACTCTTGCTTTTTAACAAGGAGAGATAGGTAATGTGAATGTATTTGTGCTGTTTACACTTTCATTCTTTGTGAAACCATGCAGAATATAATCCACAGTTCTTGAACTCTGTACATTTTTTCTCTTTCACTAGCTTACTCGCTTCTCAAATAGCAGGAAAGCAGGTATGACAAGGGAAAACTTTCCTCATTCAAATGGTTAATCTTCCAGAGCTTTGGGACAGAAGAATATGTATGCAGGTTTTGCATTCTGGCAAGTCTGTTATATATTAAATTTGCCAACCAACTGAAAAACTCTGATAAATTTAATGTAAAGTTTGAAACGTTTTTACTTAAGCTGTGCACAGCTAATTTATTTCCAATCATAATTTAATCTTCTATTCATATGAGCTCATAACATATACAGCAATAAAGTTATACCTATTTTACTAGTAATATTATTAAAATGATGCTTAGAAGATCCTCATCTGAGGACTTGGTTCAGGTTCTGTTTAGGAGGAATGCATAGAACTCTCTTAAACAATGTAATGACCAATGGAACAGGAATAAAAGGAGACCGAATAATGACAGGAGAAGACAAATGTCTATTTAATTTTGGGAAACAGAGAAAACACTGTTATGATGGTGATGTCAAAAAATGTTCATAAGTCCATAGCTTACTAATATTTATATTCACCATTACAAATCCTTACTAGATATTTGCCTGCTTGGGGCAAGGTTTTCAAATTACTTGGGAATCAACATTGTTTGTATATGCAAAACAAACTTATTCTTGTGCAACTGGTCTCCATAGACTTCTCCATCATTGGAGATAGAAGAAACCTCATTCAAGACAATTTAAGAGTTTAATTTCACATGTTCTGGATCTCTCTTTGGAAAAATTGACCTCTCTCCACTAACCATAGAGGAATTTTAAGGCACCAAGCCTCTCTAGTCAAGTCTTGTGAATACTCCTCCTGTCTCCTCAAGATACAAATAAGAACCTAAAGATAGACCTGAAAAGGATTTCAGTATTACAGTACTAACTGTTGTAGTGGTAAAATTTCAGTTATCTTTCTACTAAGATCCACAGTACCAAGGCTGGCACCTGGATTGGTCACAAAATTTTCTGTGTGCAAACATGAACCCTCTGATTTTACTTTCTTAATATACTTTTTCTTTTCAATATGATCCAGCTCCAGCCCAATGTGTGTATAGTCATCTTTGTGTTTATTACGCTATATAAGCATGCATTATTTTTGAGACAACTTTTTAATATAGAATCTATGTCATGAAAACAAATATTTGTTGATATGTGACATTTTTTCTTTAAGTGGTACTAAGATACGTAAACAAACAGGCAACCCATAGTTAAACTAATGAGCTTAGTTTAATTGCATGAGAAACAGCTCAACATTAGGTACCAAAAAATAACTCTGAACTAAGGCTAAATTAATAATGCAACCACAGGAAAAACTTATGGGCATTACAGATACTAAAAGGGAGGTATTGAGAATTCCTTTAGCATGAACAATATCAAAAGATAGTGAAAAGTTAATGCTGCTATTGGAGCTGCTGACAATGGCCAAAATGAACAATTCTGAAGCTCTTCCAGGCAGCTGTGCACTAGATTACTGGACCAGGACAATAAACTTCTTGTTCTGACCACACGAAGAGATTCTGCTGAAGATTCTCAGAGTAGTTTCAAGCAAGTTGTAACAGGAAGCTTAAACAAAAATAGGTAAAATCACAGAAGAAAGATGACAAGAATAACTAGAGACAACCATGATGGAAATGTTTAGAATATTGACAAGTCAGGTTAATTTTAAACTTTTAAACAAACCTTTACTCAATTCATTTGTGGCTATAGTTGTTTCTTAACTTACATACTCTCTTTGCACTTTAAACAGCGAGATATAATATATTCAATAGGATGGCCCACATCTTTATAGTAATTTTTGATTATCTCATTTGTGGTTAATCTTACCAATTATGTTACTTTTTTTCTCTGTTCACATGTTCTTCCATGACTCATGCATGCAACTAAAGTTATCTTTCTAAGTTCCCTTTGGTGGTAACATTACTCACATATTTATGTAAAAAGTTTATATGTTGAATTTAGCTATACTGCTTCTTAATACTTGTTTACTGTTACCAAATGCATTATTTTAGTATGCTTAGAATAAGATTCAAGACAGAGTAATATTTATTATGTCCAAATCAGCACATTATTAATTTATGGTTCACTACTTTGTCTACAAGCCCTTGCAGATCTCTTTGACTATGTGTGTCAGTGCTTTGGGTTCTGTTATGACTTTTTAAGTGTAGGCATGATACTATATTGAGGTTATGCTTTATCAAACATGGGCTTTGCAAAACCCTGCACATAAAGTAGAATAAGACTATGTGGGAGTTCTGCTGCAAAATGCTTAGCTGGAATTTGGTTCCTGTACCCAGGAAGTGCTATTTACAGAGCCACCGGAGTACATCAAATCCCCCCTGATCCACAAAGGTAGTTTAACATCTGAAATGTTTACACAGTTATATGTTAGCTTGGACTCAAAATTCCAAGATAGTGGAGACAGCCTTGTGTTTTTCGTTGAATCTTGGACACTAGCTTATATTCTGAAATCATGATATAGTATGAATGTAGAGTATACCTATGAACTCGCTTTCTTGTGTTGCCAATAAACCTGTTTCTTGACTTTCCTTGAAAGAGAGAACCTAGACTGAGCCCACAAGGAATATTAATTTTTAGCTCACTAAATTTTTAGTGTCACAAGCTTTGGAGTTTCTTATCAAGTTTAACCTGAAAAAGAAATTCTTGCTTTCTGTGATCTTTTCTCTAAATAAATTCCCATAAAACATTATTTTTCTTTCCCTGATTTCTTTGGTCTTCTTTTATTTATTTCTACTTTTCTATTCCAACACTTGGGTCCATTTCTATTCAGGGTTTGGGGTAAGGTAATGTTTGGTATTTCTGTGGAAAAATTGTCCTGGTTTTGGTTTGGTTGCTTATTTTTCCATGTTGCATGAGGTTCATAATCACATTTAAATATACAGAAAATCTGCAAACCAGATAATCCAGGCAAAAAGTCTTGGAAACTGACTATAATATTTTTTCTTCTAAGAATGCTTAAATATGATATGATGCCCTCCAAACAGAGAGGAAGGAATTAAGATAGAAATTATGGTGACGAAACTACACGGTTTACAAATCCAGCTGGCACAGGCAGCAGATAGTCCCTCAGATCTTTAGGCAGCCAGATTTTTGTTTTTCTGTGGCTTGACAACATATTTTTCTGCTCATTTCTAATTTTGTTTCCTTGCTTTGTAGTCTTCTGTTATAAAACTTCTGTGACAAACTTGATTTACTTCATTATTTTCCCCTTCAATTTCCTTTCTCCTTTTATTTTTCTTCCAGGTGAGCTCCTCTTGCTTAATCTCCAGTATTCACATCTATAATTTCATTCATGGAAATTACACATTGATAATAACTTTCCTTCCAGTTTATCTGTCCACTAGAGCGTACACATGATCAGTTGCTTAGTTATAAGGCTCCCAGACTAATGACTTCACCTTTGGAAAATTTCTGACAGGTTTAATCAAACACATTCACAGAGATTTCCCCCTCTGTCCTACCCAGCTACACATACCAGCTTGGATTCAGCCTTCTTGGAAACATTCTGATAAACTGGAAGGAGTTCAGACAAACGCAATAAAAAGTTCAAAGTATTGTAAGGAGTGATTTACAAGGAAATATTAAAAATACAAATATCTACTGATTGACCAACTGATCTCTAAGTCAGATTATGATAGGCCTATAAATACTTGAAGGTCATAGAGAGGATAGACAGAATTTATTGTACCTGTAGCATATTTATATATCTGCATATTATCAAGTAACCTTTCAAATTATCTTCAAAACCAATTGTACCTCTCAAAGTGATCTTCAGTCCAGTCTTTAAGCCTCTTATCTCTCTATATGATTTTGTGAAGTAAAAAACATGTGCCTTCCCTATTCACAAAGAAGCCATGTTATCCTTCATTGTGAAGGATTATTCCAAAACTTAAAGTTCAAAACTTTTCAAAATGTAGAAAAATAAGTACAACACAAACTGATGTTCAGTCTCTTAATCTGATAATAAATAACTCAGAACACGTTTTTTAATGTATGTTTGTATTTCTAATTAGTCCAGTTATATATGTTGCTTAGAGTGAGAAGAATGAAACTCTGTCTCCTTAAGTTATGAACTGTGGTCTATGAAAAAATGCAAACTTTTGTAATTACTCCATTGTGTTTGTCTGCATTGAAGTACATCATAACTAACACTGAAGTTACCAAAGCTATTCACAGTGAAATAGTTTCCAAAGGTTATTGTCCATGGGTCACAGTTGAATGTACTTGATTTTGGTGACAGTATGAGGAAAGATGAGGAAACGTAGAGGAGCAGAAATGTAGATTGATAAGAACTTTATTTATTTTGTGAGCTAGACTAGTTTTTATTAGGAATATTTTTGAACAGTAGGTTTTCATAATGTGTTTCTCCACAATAAAACAAGTAATATGTGCTCTGTGCACAAGAAAGTTACAACATGCCAGCAAAACAACTTTTCTATTGTCTTTCCTTCTCAATAGTCAGAGGTTCTACAGTGTAATAGACACACTATGAACCACAGAGATGTTTTTTGGACCAAATCAGTTCTAGCACTGGGAATCTTGGCTCCTGAACCAGATCAATTACAGATTTGGGAATGTTCTCTCAAGGTCATCATTTGGAAGTCATCTTTTGTTCTATTCTCTTGTGCATACTCTCCTATTCTTAAGTCCTATTTTTCACTTTACTGCCCACATCCTCTGACAGCTTTTGCTTGAAGACAGCCATGAAGAAATGTTACCCAACATTTAATCCAAAACCAGTCTTTGACAGTCAAGGATTTTTCCTTCACTTTCAGGAAGGTACCATGCACAAGCATGAAATACTGGTTCATTATACTGTCTTTCAGTCTCAGTAATTGGTCACTCTATTGCCTTCTCATACTTGAGTTCCTCCTCTGTTTTTTGCCTCCTAGTTCCCTTGAAAATCTCTGAATGTGATAAAGCTATCATGCTTTACTTCTCAGGGTAATGAAACTAATCTGACTACTTCTCTTGGGTGAATGTGCTCCTTCCACCACCTTTAGACACTTTAGGTTCAAGTGTCATCAACTTAAGCTTCGTGTACAGAGATAGAAGACCCTAATAAGTCATTAAGGTCATTGGTGATCTGTGTCACCTATTGGTAATCCTATGCCTCTTTTCCTGCAACTGGACACCACTGAAAAGAGCCTGGTTCTACCCTCTTTGCACTCTCCCTTCAGATATTTATACATATTAACAAGATTTCCCCCAACCCTAAGCATTCTATTCTCCAGGCTAAGCAGTCCCAGTTCTCTCATCCTTTCCTCATAAGAGAGACACTCCAGACTCAATCATCTTTGTGACTTTTTTTTGGACTCTCTCCAGTATCTTGATGTCTCTCTCAGGAGCTCAGAACTGAACACAGTACTGCAGACACAGCCTCATCTGGGACAACTAGAGTGGAAAAGTAGAAGGAACTTAAAAAACACCATGTTGTTTTTGAAGGTAACTGAACAGCCTGAAGATACTGTGTAATGAATTTTAGCTTAGGAACCTAAATAACTTACTATCTCCATTCCTACTTCTGTTAAATGGTTTACTGAATATAGGTCTGTAATATCTAATATTTATCTGAAGCAAAATTCAGGTGCTAAACTAAGTAAATAAACCTGAAATTTTTCTCTTTTACTTTAAAGGTCAAACAGCCATGTGGAAGCTAATATTTTCACCAGGTGAAATTCTTCAGGTGCCTAGAAAATTATTTACTAGGATGATCAAAATTGCTTCTGCCTTGTCAGAAAATTAAAAAATGAGCACAGATTTACTAGTGAAGAAAATGCAAAATACTCAAATGAAATATTTTGTTGGTAAAATTCCTGGAGTAGACAAGCTCAGGTCTTAGATAAATATACCATACAACAGCAACATTTACTTTAGCAGAATAAAAAAAAAAATAATAATGGAGAGTAATTTACTCCCTTGAACACCACATTCTGAGAGCAGAAAAAGATAGTTAGGTCTCTTCTAAGTATACAGAGATTCAAAGTAATGTTTTTCACCTAGAAACTCTCTGAAATATGAGTGAGAATCTCTCCTACTGCCCACTGAAGTTTTGTGAGTTTCCTGCAGGATGTTCAAAATTAACCATGTCACAGATAAGAGTAATTTGGAGATGGGGGCTATAGCTGTGAATGAAGAAGCATGTGGATTTCCATCCTTTTCAGATGGTAGTTATTATCAACATTTTTAAATGGATTTATTCTAGGTTAAACACTTAGATTTCATACAGATGTAAGAAACATAGATATAGTCATGGTGATTCACATAATTCTAAAATAAGTGTGTAAAGCAGAAAAAAGGAATCAAACTCTGGATGACAAGAGTTCAGAAGACAATTTTATGCCAGATATTTCATTTTTAAATGACTGAGGCCAGATGAGATGAATTCAAAATGCAGCTCATTTTTTACAGTAAATACAGAGAAATAAACAATTCTGTGGTAAAATTTATCTCATCCAGAAATAAATGACTAAGCTATGTGTGATGCACACTGTCAGAACAGTACCTCTTTCTACTAGCCTGAGAGAACTAAGGAGGGAGTAAAGGTTAATTAACTTACATGTAGATGGTTATTCCATGGACAACTCCTTTTTTTTTTTGCTGTGATTTATTCTGCCCTGCAAGACTTGTTACTTAGCAAGAGTCTGGGTTTTAATCTAAGAGTTTAGAACAGTAATAATAGTTATGTAAATACTACTGAATATCATATAGTTTTAGAAGGTTTACCACACCTGTTGAGTAGCATGATGTTAATTGAATCTCTTTAATTTCTGTCTGTGAAGTTGATTATTTTGTGAAATTACATGTGAACCTGACATTTGTGCTGATCATCTCCTCTAAAGACATTATTATGTCAATATTTTGAATGAATAGTGATCTACTCTACAGCATGATGTGTCTAGAGGCTTATTTGCACTTTTTAGTAATGACAGGGTGAAGCATGATGAGTTCATTTGTTGCAGATTTATTCAACCTGTTGCTACTGACAAGAAATATATTGAACTATGTATTTTAATACTTTCGTTTTCTCATCTCAAAGATACTGGCTTGTATAGTACTAACAACTAATTTACATTTACTGATAACTTTTTATGCTCTACCATTATTATTTATTTCTGAAATAAATGGTAAATATATTGAAAAAATAGGCTGAACACCACAACAAAAGATGAAGAAATTATTGAGAGGATTTTCAAGATATATATATTCAAGATATCTTGAAGAAATGAGGTCCCAGACCCCTTACTGTGTATTAAAGTGAAAGACAAGATTAAGAAATTCCCGAGATGAAGAAAATCTAGAAGATTATGACTTCTGTCAACAGCAAAATAGCTGCTTTCTCCTCCCACAGATATTCAGCTTCATAGGTTCAGTGACCTGGTAGCAAGAAGGGAGAAGAAGCTATGTCAGAGCAGGTATGAGAGTCAGATGAGAACTAGTAATTGAAATTAACTGGAGAAAACCCCATCTGACAACATACTTCTGTCTCTAAAGGTTTGTTTCTTTTCTTAGGTGCTCAGAATGAGCATGTTGCAGAGAAGCTGCTAAGGCTCATCTACCCTTTATATTATCAGCCACTGCAGTTAATTCATATAGGTAGCAATAATAATGCCAGAAGAGACTTATGGTGTAACAAAAGCAACTATTTGTCTCCAGGAATAAGAGTGAAGGAGGGTATGGCAGTCCAGGTGGTTTCTTCTCGATCGTGCTGGTTAACGAGAAAGACCTGGGAGGAGCAGATGGATCCTACAGTTCAATGTTTGGCTGCACAGCTCATATTGTCAAAAGCAATTTAATATTTGTAATCCTGAGACCCTCTCTGAGGATAGAGGAGTGCTGGAGAGAAACAGGATACATCTGATTCATACTTCTGAAATAGTAGTTCAAATTATGAAGATCTTATGTGGAATTGATAATAAGCTGGTTGGCAGTTTGTGGATCTCAGCATAAGAGGACAGGTAAGTGAAAGTGAAATCATAGTGAACATTTCTTACAGCTTACATTATTAGAGTATGGAAGTGTATTAAGTGTCATGGTTTAGGGCTGGGCCGGCCACTAAATCCTGGACAGATGCTCTCTATTAACCCCTCTCCCCCCTAGAAGAGAAGAGAAAAGAGAATAATGGAGAGAGACTTTACGGGTTAGAAAATAAAACTAACAGATTTAATAAAACAATGATACTAGTACTACAGAATAATATTGTAAATAGGAAAATAATGAAATATATACAAATATGTACAAATAGATACAAAATCAATATAAAATCCTTCCCCCACCCTCCCCCCAGTGATAAATACGTCACCAGAGGCTCTGCAGAGCCGGGCACTGGAGAAGTCCCAGAACAAACTCAGCAGCAGGTGGGAGCAGGATGCAGGAACACACAAATCAGGACCAGCGACAGATGAACTAGCAGAGTTCCGCTCAGGCCTTGACCTCTACAGGATCAAGACAGATGGAAGGGTCCGAGATGGTAAGGCTCCAAAATGGAAGAAGGTATTTTAGACCCTCATGATCCCTTGACTTTTATACCGAGTATGACGTATGTGGAATGGAATACCTAGTTGGTCAGTTTTGGGTTCGCTTCCCCCACCCTGCAGGCACAGACACGGCACCCATGATGAGACAACTGACCTTGAGCATATCTTCTTCTTCTATCTATCTTCATATCTATCTTCATATCTTTTGAGAAAAACATGCTGCTAGTTTTCAGCAAGTTCAGCCACTTAAAAGAGACTGAGCTGAAAAATAAAATCACTAAATAGAAACTTAGTTCTATTTAGGTCAAACCAGGACAATTGAGTTTTTACAGAGCTTTATAAACCCTTGCTCATGCATGTAGGAGTAATGTTAGAGAAATCAAAGTTCACTTAAAACTAAAATATGCAAGGATCTTAAAAGGAGCTTGTACTGCATAATTATATACTAAAGGGGCAAACAAGGAAAATGTGGCCAAGCTACTGAGTGGGAGGGCAACCTACTGGCAACAGAATCATGTAAGTGAAAGCTTATAGTTCTTTGCTCTTCTTTCACCACTAAGTTCTCCCAAGCCTCTGTGCTTAATGGCAGGGATCAAGTTGGAGAAGACTACCAGCAGTGGATGAGAATCAAATCAGGGATTATCATAAAGAACCTGACTCATGGAAGTCCATCAGGCCCTTTGAGTTGTTTTTAAGAATGCTGAGGGAGACCTGGCTCTCTCAGCATTCCTAAAAACATGAAACATGAGAGATCATAGCAGGGCCACTTTCAGATATCTTCAAAAGACCATGGAGATCAGCATGAAGGTAAGTGATACACTAACCTTCAAGAAAGGTCAAAAACTTTCAACAGATACTCTCTTTAGAGTTTCTTCTAAAATAATTTTGTAAAATAACTCTGGTTATGTAAGCACTAATTAAGCAAGATCTGCTCTGTAGAAACACCATATAAGAGGCTGTACTTTGTTTCCAACAGTGCTGATTAAGACCAAGGCTACTTTCCCTATCACAGTTATTGTAAGAAAAATTAAAGTTTTAATATGTTGGGGTCTCTTCTGGGAATTCAAGTGTAAATTTTACCCTATTGAAGCTTATTGACAGCATGCACTCAGTTCATTCTAATGTCACTGTAATATACTGTTTTTTCTCGCCCTCTCTTCCCTCTTCAATTCCCTCTTTTCCTTCTAAACTCTTTCTCTTACCTCTCCCATTGTCTGATATCTGTATTTCAAGAAAAAAAATGGTAGTAAATTAGAAAGGAAGTTATCTACAAATCTGATGGCAAAGATTCCTACTATAGTCAACTGAATACTTTATTTTCATTGATCAGTAGCCTTAGTTGCATCCTACCTTGCAGTTAGACATGTGACATTGTAGTATAGAAACAGCACAGGTATATAACTGAAGCCTCAAAGAGTGAATCCCAACCAGGTGGAGGGGCAAATAAAAATGTGCTGTTAAATAATCACTTAGTATTTCTTTAAATACAAAATACAGCACTTAAAAAATAGCAGAGAAAATTACAAATGGAAAATAAATGGTTAAATCACAATCTTTAAATGAAATATGTTTGCTCTTCTTTATTTCTGAAAGCTGAAAACCTGAATTCTTTGGAAGTACTGTTACAGTTCACTGACATGAGCCCTTTTTAGAACACCTGCCAGTTACTGAAAGCTTAGCAACCTAGTATTTTTGTCTACCCATATGGAAACTCTTACAGTAAGGTGTTTTTGTCTGCATTTTAATCTTCCTCCAAGGACAATTTGCCTAACTTAGCCATACAGTTTCATCTGAGGTGTCTGATGGCATGTGAGACATCCACATGGGACTAGCAGAAACAATGCAGAGTACATTTGTGTTCTCCTAGAAAGGCTCTGGATGGTGGCATTTTGATTATTAGACTTCTAAAAGTTTAATATGACTGACAGTACATTTTTTACTCCAAACACAAAGCATGTTCCCATTTGCTCACAACAGAATTTTGAGTGCAAGAACTTTTTATTATAAAAATGTATAATACAAGAAATTGTATTCAGAAATGCATATGTTAAGAAATAAAATATTTTTTCATTAGTTTTTTTTAAAAAAATATTTCTGCAGTTCAGAAAAAATCCATCAGTAATAATTTCTTCCTTTTTTAAGCTTTAAGATTCTATTTCATTTTTACAGTAAATATTTTTCTTTTGAAAAGTGTTCAGTAGTTAACTCATTACAAACACACATACCTACAAAATGAAAGAACTTTATTTTGCCAAACACAGAGTTTAAGAAATTTGTACAAAAATAGGCAATATTTGAGAGATGGGGAATTAAAAAGGAATTAAATATTACATGAGTAACTTAGCTTTCAGAAAAGTTATGCTAGAGGATATTACTGCAAGAAGAGTTAGATTCTGTGTCATCTTCTGTAGCTGTGAGAATGGATAATGCTTTGATTTGGTTGTACAGAGATGACTATATGCAGTGTACCACAGAGATCTGTTTTTTAAATGTTCTTTAAAGAGCTGTGTCACAGGGATTCATATGAACCTTGTGAGTACAACAAGGCAATTTTATAATGTCCCTATATAAGCAGCAGCTGTAATGCATGACCACAAGAATTTAAAATTGCTGCATTTACTTTATGGTATACTTCAACATATTTGTTTCAATTAAAATTAATGTGAGGACATTCAAAGTTTAAAAAAAACTGTGGAAAATTAAGAGTATCTAGGTTTTCAGTATGAGCTTGTTCTAGCCAAAAGTAATTGCTCTATATTTTGTTGACTTGCATGACACAAAATAAGATTAATGACACCCAATTTCATATGTAACCATATTTACCATTTATAGTCAACTCAGGAATTATGTTTGTGAGCAACGGATATATTATTGAACCGTGTGACCGATAAAATGAATACAACCAGAAAAATAGCTCAGATTTTTTTTGTTATTTCTTTATATGCAAGAACATTATACTTTATTACAAAATGGAAAACAAAACAAAACAACACTCCCCCCCCAAAAAAAAAAAACAAAAAAGAAATAAAAAGGCAAATCCAAAAACATAAACCAAACTCAACAGAAAACCAATTTACCCTAATTTTGCAGAAGACAATATTCTTGTAAATTTAACTGGTTGGGAGATTAAGGCTTTATCAGACAAAAAACATATATACTGTCTACATATCTTGATAACTGGTTTCTGATGGAAATATCCTAAACTTAGAAAAAATACTTCTGGAAGAGCAGAAAGGTCTCAAAGATCTTCTTTTAGGTAAACTTAGCCCCCAGCCCTCTAGAGCTGGAGGCATAAACCTACTAAACCTAATAGATCTGATCAAAACCATGACAACTCCTGTATACATATTTCAGATGTATGATCTTTCCTAACTCTTGCTCATTAGTGTCAAGTTTCAAGACACCATGCGAGGCCTGTCTGACCTTTAGATATAGATATTATTAGGTTAATAATCAACAGCTTACCTTTGACCAAGAATTGAGTAACAATAAATGATTACAGAGTAAGAAAATATATAACTGTGACACATATATCACTTAGAGAATTATAGATCACTACATTGTGTTTACAAGACGGATAAATCAAGCCACTTTCAACCTATTAAAAAAAAGAAAAAAGTCACCAGAGCTTCTTTAGCACAATTTATGTTAATAGTTACTTCTTACATGTCATTTTTCCTATTCCATGTCACTACTTAAAGCAGTGAATCTTTAAGACTTTTAACCTAGACTAATTGTGAGTGTACGCTATCATGGAGCTGATGCTCTAAAGTTTATGTCAACAACCAGGGTCCTTGATTGTTCTTAGTTTTTGAATCAACCAGGCCCAAGAACTCTTGGTTCAAGGAGGCTAGAGCAAAAGTCAGCATCTTCTTCCTCATTTCTTCCCCTACTCCAAACTCAAGGTCTCCTTTTCTAAGAGATTTGAATCTACAGCTCTTAGCTTCTGTTTCTCTCTCTGGGCTACACACTGTGTAGTAGTAGGGTACTACTTTCCCAGACAAACAGGTACCACAGCCTGCTACTCCAATTGCTCAGCTTCTTCTTTTTGCAAAAGCAATCTTTTCCCAGTTGTTGAGCTTCTGCTTCTTCAATGACTAATAAATGTTCATCAGTGATTTTTTTTGGACAATTCCAGGGTCTCTGTTTTCAATCTGTGCTCATATTTTCAAGGCCTTTGTTATTACCCTATGCTTAAAGTTCATGGCATAACTTCTATGGCATAGCAGTTATATGCACTAGACAGAGGTCCAGGGCTATTTTTTAGCACAGTGTCATTTGGCCTCTCAAAGCTTATCCAGTTGTGCTTTACTGGTGTCTTTATGCTTGGGTTCAAAACAAGCTAATATTAATGTCTTAGTGTGTTTCAACTTCTGTGGGTGCAACACAACTCTGGCTGCAGTTCAAATGATAACTAGTAGGATGTCACTCATAGAGATAAAGCAATTTTCAAGAAACCTTACCTTTTCAAAAGGTACTTTGGGGATATTTCTAAATAAAACCTCTTGATGACTTTATTATTTGTAAATATAGAATTTATTCATTTGTAATTTATCTGTGACAACATCTGGGGCTTCTAAACACAGATGTTGAATAAATGACCCTTTCTTGGGCCTCTTAACTGTAGAATGCTGGATGTTGAAGATCTGTTGTCTGAAGATTTGTTGTCTTACCACATCATCATATTGCTAAAATGTTTGTAAAGACACAATTTTTTGACACTTGGCAACAGAGTAGACATCAAAACTCACTATCAGTTCTCAGTGAACGAAAACAGTTTTGAGTGCTATATCAGGGTAGCAAAATAATGGTGACAATTTGAGAAGAAATTGTTGCTGAATATTGGTTCAAAAACCCCTTTCAGTCAATTATGGCAAGCAATTTTAATTACAATATTAAGCATAGGTGGAAAAGTATGACTATGCCTATAAACTTATGTTTTATGAGTGTCCTCTGAAATCCATAAATTTAGTTACTGGAATAATTGTACCATTCATATTTTCCTTTTCTGTATCTGTTATCTTTCTTTGCTTGCAGAATAGCAACTATTTATATCATGGATGAAGACTATTTATCCTAAGAAATGTCCCAAATATCTCTGTGACCCTAAACCATTACTTTACTAGTTTAATATAATCCTCAAGGAATTCTATCTAATTTTGCATCTGACTTATATATCCACTAGCACTCACCAATGAAATATTTAGATTATCACAACTTTATCACAACTAAAGTATAATGTAGAAAAGTAGAATCTGTTCTAGAAAGAAGCTAGCCTTATTTCACAAGTTATTCAGTACCATCAGCTTCAATTGTTTTTTATGAACTTATTAGTGTGTATCTTTACTTTGCAGAAAGTCATCTTATCACAAGAATTATCTGATTTTTGTGCTTTTATCCTCTTATGTCAGAGTGCCATTCATTTTGTATGTATTCACTTTGTATTCCCTCGACTTTCTTGTCTTACAAGTAAATTTATAACTACTGTGACCCTGACAATCTGAAAAATTTATATAAATTGCACATTACTTGTTATGTGTTGACCTTTAGAACATGTTGCATTTGAAGAGATCTTGCCTACAAATCTTCCAAAAAGAACAACTCTTCCAGAAATAATTCAAAAATAGAAGAATGAAAAATATTAAGTAACTTAACATTCAGAAAGATGATATAATCATATTTTACATTGTTCTTAATATCATTTGCAGTAAGCTTGTATCCTAGTTTCTTGGATGGAGTATTTAGTAATACCCTTTTATATCTGCTGTCATTCATACAGTAGAAATAGAAATAACTTCCTTATCCTAATCAATTTGTACGAACAATCCATTTTGCATGAACAATCAGATTTACTGATTCGGTAGATAGCTCATTACTGTTCCTTTAGAGCAAAGATGTTCACTAGGGATGCTAGAGACCCACAAATCTGTTCTTATATATGCACAGAAAATAAATGTTATTGAAGGAATATATATCATAAGAACTGTGCATAGTTGAATACACAACGGAATGATAAATCTATAATCTTGCCTCACAGCAGTTCTTTTTTTCAGAATTCCATTTATTATAGAAATAGCAGAATACATTACCAACCTGTAATTATTACCGCCTTCTGCCCAAATATAACAATTTTTTTTTAATTATTTAAATTTAGTTAGCATCAATATCTTATAATGGATGATCTCTGAAATTTCATTAAGAAAGTTCCTCTGTGCTTCTTTGTCTTATAGAAGCTTATGTTTCCATTGATCTCTGTTGTTTTTGACTGAATAATAGATGCATATGTTAGATGTTTCCAGCTAGAAATTCTGCTTCTGTGTAAGCCCCATCCAAAAACTCCTACTGTTTTACAGTAAGAGAAGAAATATCCTACTTAGTGTCACAGGTAGTAACAACATGTTGGATCAAATATCAGGGAAGTCTATTTTGCTAGAATTCAGAAAAGAGCAGCAAAGCCTATTTTATCTACCTGTGAGTTAGCTGTAGCACAGAACAATTCATGCATATAATTATGACATATGCTTACTTTCTCAACACTTAGTATTTTAAAAAGAAAATTATTAATAACATTCAGTGAATGTTATCTGCCTAAGGACAGATAACTGCAGCTTAAAGTTATAACATTCAAATTTGAAAATTCAGAATTATTTTTATCATAGTACCAAGACCTAGAGAATCTTCATCATCAGATTACTTTTATCTTCATTAATACATGACACCTAAAACGCAAAGACTTAATGCTATTTTTTCTATTAGCTGCTATTTTCAGTCTCAGAACTTTATATATTGCACTCTACATGTAATCTCTTTTAACTTTCCTTCTGAACCCTCAGTTGTAAGTATCCATGGACAAAATCATCAGCACTTTACTCTGATCTCTCCCTCATTGCTTTTGATAGGTAAAATCACTTTCCAGCAGTATGACTGTAAAATCTGCTGCCTCAGAGGTGTAGTTCAAGCAGCACCTTTGGGGAATGGTTAGTTGTCATGAGCAAATCATGTCCTTTTAGATACCCTTATTGATTGGGCGTAGTACTCACTGATCTTTCCTACTGGGATGTTTCTAGATATTTTTTTATTTTTCCTTAGCAGTCTGGTGTTGTAATGTACAGGCAGTAAAAGGAGACAGAAAATAAAAGTCCTTGTGAATGGAACAAAAACATTTGCAGTCCTGCTGTGGCGAGAGGATAAAAGATCCTCAAGTACAAAGAGACAAGTGGTGAACCCCTGTCACTCATTCAGCTACTGTCTCATTTTAGTCTCCCCCAGACATTTAAAAAAAAATATTTCTTGGAGATTCAGTTGTAAACTAGAATTTATCTTGTGGAACAATATGTCCATATGTTCTATTAAACAGTGAAAGCAAGACAACTCAGAATGTGAAAATTCAGTCAACCAGAATTTCAAAGGGGGCTGAAAGCCAACCTCCAATGTTTGCATGGACAATTTTGTGAAGAGAAATCACCTGAGCACATAGGACCTCAGGATTTTATGCACTTACATTAAAGCTTCATTAATTTATACTTAAGAACAGCTACATTTTGAATATTTCAGCCAATTTACAGATATAATATTTTTGCAGCATCTCATAAGCATTTTGCCCAACTAAACACATAGAATAATTTAGTTTGCTGAAATTAGGGTTTCTGTGCATGGAAATGAGAATAAAATCATGATCTCAGTAATCTTCTCTTTTGTCAATAGCCTCCGAAGACTGGATTGAATATTTTGTGTATTAATTCATGCTAATTCTCATTAACACATTATCTTCATTAGCACATAAATTATGTCTTTCACCATATAATAACTTGATTCAAAAGACACCATGAAATGGAAATCAGTAAGTAAACCTAAAATGCGAACTTATATGGAAGAGTGAGATTTTAAGAAGGTTTATGATCATTATGGGGTACCAAATTAGTACTCAAGACTGTAGACATGTCAAATCAAACCTAATACAGGGTTAACAGGCAAGCCAAGTTTCTAAAGCCATACCGTACACAGTGTATATGAGGTGGGATTCAATTGCCTAAACATAGATACCAAGAGTTTTTTCAGCTTTCTAACTGCTTGAGATATCCACATAAACCTGACAGATTTGATACAGGATTAACAGCAGGCATGCACTCTCCTGGTCATGCACCTGAGGGCCAGGTGGGATGCACTAAATCATGCAAAATTTCACCAATGCTTATGCTCAAGCAACTGAATCCACATCTAGACCTTCATAGAATATGAATATAGGCTCCTCAGTAAAGGAGAAACATGGACGTACTGGAGGAAGTCCAACAAAGGGTCACAAAGATGATGGAGTAGATCATATTACCTATGAGGAAAGGCTGAGAAGGCTGGGACTCTTCAGCCTAGGGAGGAGAAGGTTCAGGGGGAATATTATCAATGCATATAAACACCTGAAGAAAATGCTCACAGGGGACAGAGCCAGGCCCTTTTCAGTGGTGCCCAGTGATAAGACAAGAGGCAATGGGTACAGCCTGAAACACAGAAGATTCTGTCTGAACATCAGGAAACACTTTTTCACTGTGAGGGTGACTGGTCATAGGTTTCCTAGGGATGCTGTGGTGTCTCATTCTATGAAGATATTTAAAAGCTGTCTGGATGTGGTCCTAGGCAACTGGCTCCAGAAGGCCCTGCTGGAGCAGAGTGGTTGGACTAGGTGACCTCCAGAGGTCCGTTTCAACCTCAGCCATTCTGTAATTTTGACAACTTTGTCCAAAATATATTTCCAGCTTTGTATTGTATCCATTTTCTAACTATATTTTTCTATGTCCAAGCTTAATTTGCCACTCTCTGAAAAGTAACAGAAGAGTGATTACATTCCTCATTTCACATGTACAACAGTTCAAACAAGAGAATATTATGTGATTCCAATCAAGGAGTAAGACTCTCATTCCCTTATTTATATTCCCCCATTGTTCTCAGAGATATAATATGTAGAATATACTCCAAATCCACTAAGGATATCAGCATCTGGAATCTAGAAATTGCAGATTAGAACATAAAATATAAATTACACCCGGGTTTTGACCATAGGAACTGATTCCTAAAAATACATTTGACATTTCATGCTGATTTTCTAACTATTTTTTTTCCTCTGAAAATATTATTGTGCTTTACTTAAAAAAAAAAATTATTAAACTTTACAAAAAATTTAATGTACAGTTGGATTTGGAAAATATCGTTAAATTATTTTTTTTTAGAATGGTACTCATTAATAATACTGATGAAAATAAATAATTTTATTTTACAGGAGGAAGAGAACATATTATCAGTATCCAAATTTTACAATGATTTTTTTTCTGACCTTGTGAAATTACATAATTTGATACTGTTAAGTTGCTGGCAGAAATATGTACATGGCAGTTTGCATTTTTCAGTTCCCGAAGAATGATTTTAATCTCAGTATATATGCTCTTTTTCTTGTTCACTGACAATTAATAAGTTAAAGAAGGTATAATGTTACTTGGAAACCTAATTTACTAAATGCTATCACAGTCATCTTGCAGCCATATGCAGAGTGAAAATGTGTTTCGAGTTTCTCTTAGATTTTCCTGTAAAACAACACACTGGAAGAATAAGTTTCCTTATATCACAAATGGACTGATTAATAAATAATTTCTGTGAAATAATCACAGAATCACAGAAAGTTTTGAGTAATATGTGCTAGTGATAGTAATATAACCTCTTTGAAAAGTGTTTTCTTTCTTTCTTGTATGTTTTATGAAGTCATGAGTATTTCATTTATTACTTCAGAAGCACCTCACTAATTACTTCTACTCCTGGTGAAAATCATTAAGAATGAGTGTATTTTGTGAAAACCTGAGTTTTCCTATTTTTGTTATGAATTTCACTATGGATATGGGTTCATCTGATAGAATTTGGGACTACAACTAGGACTAGGCCTAGGAGAAAAGCTCATTGCAATCGCAATTACAAAATCAAAACAATTTAATGTTAATGCATCTTGAAATGTACTTTTAATATTTTGAGAGTGGGACTTAAATTTTATTTAGTTTATAACATCTCTTCATATGGTGCTTCTATGTTTGTTAAAAAGTCTTATAAGACTCCTGCTACTTTAAACAATGTCTTTATTTATTTTTCTATTTAAATTTAAGTTGTATGTTTTGATTATGCATATGTATGTTTGTTAGTACTTTAATTGTGCAGTAGTCTAAATATCAAGCCTAAACAAGATTATATTATGAACCGAAATGTATGGGCTACATTAATGATCAATTTTGCATTCTCATTTAAACTTTATCATCATCTTTTTTATTTTCTTGTTTCTTTCTGGTATGTGATTAATTTTGAGGACCTAGAAATGTCAAGACAAATCTCATCTTGTCTCATCTTTCACGTGAAGAAGAGCTGAACATACAGATTAATGCCAGTGTTCAAATTCTTTCTTCTATAAAGATCAGGCTTTATAGGAGGACTTTTAAGGAGGACTTCCGTCCTCCCGCTCTTTCTTCCACACTTGCCTTGATCTGTTCCTCAGGGTCTAAGAAAAAAATTAACAAACATTGATTTGGTTTTTGGAGGTCCCCCAGACCGTTTCTTAGGTTTTGAAGGCAATGTTGCTAAGACTGACACTGATAACCCATGTTACAGCCAAGTCCAGCTGAGCTCTGTGCCTTTCTGAGAAGATCTGCTGGCATCTAAATAACATATGAACAGCATGATTTATTAGATTAGAGAAAGCAAATTTCTGCACTCAAGCCGTATCTCTGGTGCTCTGTCTTTTATTGCCAAGTCATTAATTTTTCTCTCTTAGTTTCCTGTGAAGTTGAGATAAAATACTAAGTATTTAACATCTGTGAAGTGCAATATCAATGACAACAGGGAACAAAATTACACATTGCCCTGCAGTGTAGCTAGTAGCTTAAGGGTTTGATTCAATCATCTCTCTTTTAGAAAGCTATCTATTTAATTGTCTTGGAGATTTTAGGAAGTGTCTAAAGTGCAGGTATGTGATTCATTGCCCTGTTCACAAAGAATGTAGCAGAACTGGAAGTTGTATTCATTATATTATCTTTGTAAAAGAAATGAAAAATTCTACTAAGACTTGCCAGATCTCGATGAATCAGTGAATGCCTTCCACCATCATTTTGGCAGAATACACACCAGTGTGACTGCAATAACAGAAATTTTACAGTGGCAGCGAACAATTATTCTTCTGGTCTTCTACAATGTGTTCTAACAAATTGGTACAGCAGTCTGTTAAAGTAATTGAGCCCTATGAATATAGTAGAATATATTTTATGGGATCTAATATGTTTCAGCTTCAGCTTCTACAATGGAAGGGACTTTGATCTTAATGGAGTTACTCCTTATCTTTGTCTGGGTAAATGAGAAGCAGATACGTACTAAGATGCATTGACCTTTTATAATAATAATAATAGAGTGCTAGATATTATCTGGAAAGAAAAAAAAAGTTGTCTGACATTTAAACTTACTGGCTTTGGGTTTGTTTGTTTGTTTTATTTTGTTTTAATTTTGGAAATGCAGCGTGAACACTCACCAGCTGCTTTTAATATCCTCTGTCATACTTTTAGCTTGGGATTTGATTTCAGAAAGCCTTAGAGGAATATATGCTCAAGAAACCCCTGTTATAAACCTTAATCCATTCACTGTTATACCCATGAGTCATCAACAAATAAAAGAAACCTACCTTTTCTATTCACAGAAAATATATTTATTTACATCTCCAAAGAGTTGGGCTCATAAAGATGTCATAAAGTAGGAAGGTTGTGCTTTGGCTTCTAGCTGTAATGCTGTTAAGATACAGACTCAACTTATCACATCTTCAAAAAAGTAAAGGGATAAGATCCTGTATTTGAATTATTAAAGAAAATTCAGTTTAAAAACCTTGAGAATGTTGGTGCAATGCAAAGAAATGGGAGCATTTGCTCTCTTACACTGGGTGTTTTACCATAAATAAAATACGATAATCTTTTCTACAGAAGGACCATTGTACAGAAATCAACATACGGAAAAACATAATGAAAACATAATGAAAACAATATTAAGTATGGTGTGAACTTGCCCCCATCTGCATCAGCTGAAGGCTATGAGTTAAGTTGCTCAGTATAATTTGTTAAATGGTAAGTGGTAAATATGTCAATAGTTTAGTTTACAAATAATTTTAATGACATCTGACAATTTTCAGGACTAAGTAGAATTGGAAGAATACGTTTCCTTGTAATAATGCCATTATCAAAATTTGTCAAATAATATTTCTTCTTTTTAAACTTCTTGTTTTGATGCAACATTTCCATTACCTATATGTCACCCCTGAATTAGCATATCATACATCTTAGATATACGGAATACCAAACGCAAACTTTTTATGTGTCCTGATTTTGCCAAGATAGTTATTTTCCTTACAGTAGGTGGTGAGACTTTTTATTTTGATTCTCATCAACAGATGTTTCCATTTTTCAAGGTGTGTTTTTCAGTCTTTACCTAAACATGTGCTCATAGTTTCCTTTATTTTCTTTTTTCCTTCTCTCTGGACAAGAGTATAGGGGTGAAGTGAAAGTCCAGGAATTTTCTGGGACAGGTGACCTAGGACAGATGATCTGAGTATAATTGAAGTGGACCAATAAAATGGACAGTTTGCCTGGGAAGACCCCTCCCTTCCTTTCTTCCCTTCAAACCCTTCTTTTCCCTTCTACTTCATGATGGTGGCTTGACTTAGTTCCTGAGGCTTACCCATCCTTTCTGTATTCATTGACACATGACCAGTGGCTGCTGTTAGTGAGCTGAGTATATCTTTGATTGCTTTATTATCATTGTTCCTATTTTTATTACAATTAATTGGTATAATTATTATTTCAGTTTGGTTTATTTTAATTATTAAATAGTCTTTATCTTAATCAGATGCCTTCTTTCACTTTTACTCTCCCAATTTTCTCCCTCATTCCACCGAGGAGCAGGAGGAGCAAGCAAATGAGCTGCATGGTGTTTAGCTGCTGGCTGGGTTAAACCACAACATAATATTTAATAATAGAAATGAAGAAAACTATGACATACCCAAATTTTCAATTTTCTGTATAAATAATTCCTTCCATATTACAGGAAACTTGGGAAAATAACTTAAAAAAATCCTGTTTCTATTTCATTTAAGAATAGGATGCAATAAAAGTAAAACAGATATAACTGAAGTTCATAGAATGATACAACTGTTGAAGTGGGAAGGGACATTTGGAGATTGCCTGATCTTAAACCCCTGCTCAGACCAGGGTCAGCTAAAGCAGATTGCTCAGGGCAATGTCCAGTCATGCTTTCAATACGTCAGGTATGAACCACTATAAGTAATCTGCTCCAGTGTCCACCTGCCTTCACTGTAATAAAGTGTCCCATGTGGTTAAAAAGAGTTGCTTGTGTTTCAGCTTGTGCTTATTACCTCTTGTTCTGTCACTGGACACCACTGAGAAGAGCCTGCTTCATCTTTTTTACTTCTCTATCGAGGATTTGATAGGATGCCCCTGGCCCTCTTCTCCAGGCTGAAAAATCCCAGCTCACTTTTAATCTGTCCTTGTTTGTCAAATGCTTCAGTTATGTCCATGACCATTAGCTGAACTTGATCAAATAAATCCCTGTCTAATGCTGGGGAGCTCAGAACTTGAATCATCACCAGAGCTGCATCTCACCAGGTCTGAGCAGAGGGGAAGAATCACCTACCTCAGTCTTCTGGGAATGCTCTGCCTAATGCAGCCCTGGAGTCTGTTGGCCTTTTTTGCCATAAAGGGTATTTTGCTGGCTCATAATCAGCTTGTTATACACCCAAACCCCTAGGATATTCAAGCAAGGCCGCTTTCCAGCTGATAAGCCATCAGCATTTACTGGTGCATGGTGTTACTCTTTC
>NW_010177927.1:2216-19893 GCF_000695765.1 Mesitornis unicolor | reverse complement strand
TCCCAAAGTGTAGAAATTAGCATTAACCATTTCTGAATTTCTTTAAGTTCCTTCCTGCCCACTTCTCTAGCTTGCTGAGATCCCTCTGAAGAGCAGCACAAGGAGCTGCTACATCAATGGCTCCTCCCAGTTTTTTACCATCAGCAAACATGCTGAGGGTGTATTTTTTCCCATCATCTAGATCATTAATGAGGCTGTACCAGCCCCTGGCCAATGACACTGGTGACTGGGCTTCAGCTGCTCTTTATACTGCTGTGCACAACATTCTGGGCCTGGCAGTTCAGCTAGTTTTCAGTACACTTCACTGTCCACTTATCTAGTAAATACTTTAACAGCTTGTCTATGAGGATTTCACAAGAGAAAGTTGGAAAGGCTTTGCTGAAGTTAAGATAAAAAACATTCACTGTTCTCCTCTCATCCACAGAACTTATCTGACTGTAGAAGGCTGCTGATTAAACATCATTCCCTCTTCAAAAATCCATGCAGACTATTCACAGACGCCTTGTCTTTTTCATATTTGGAAATGGTTTCCAGGATGATTCGTTGCATACCTTTCTTAGGAATTGAGGTGAGGTTGACTGGCATTTAGTTCCTTTGATCTTTCTTCCTGTTCTTCCACAAGCTACCAGTGACAATTTCACAGAATCATAGAATGATTTGGGTTGGAAAGGACCTTAAAGATTATCTATTTCCAAACCCTTGTTACAAACAGTAGTCTGATGGTACCAGGTCTGGCGAATATAGTGGATATGGTAACACATCCCATCCAAGCTGCCACAATTTTTGGCAAGTGACCAAACTTGTATGTAGTCTAGCTTTATCACAGAGAAACAGTCCACCTTTGCAATTCACCAATTCTGGACAATTCTGTTTGATGGTAACTTTTATCCAGCTGATGATAGTATAAGTCTGAATTAAGAACAGTACACATCTGAATTAATAGTTTGGTTCCTTGGAATCAATGTAAAAAACCACAGTACTTTTGAAATCCCACCAGACTGACAGCATAACCTTCCTTTGATGAATATCTGCTTTTGAAGTGTTTTCTGCTGGTTCGTCATGCCTGCTCCACCATTTTTTTCATTTGTCAGTGTCATAGACTATCCATTTGCCATCCGTCACCTGTTATAATCTGTTTCAAAAATGGATTGTTTTCCTTATATTTTGAGAGAATCACAGCTGTCAACACGCTAAGTGAAGTGAATTACTTTGAGCTAATATGGTACCAAAATATTGACCTTCCTAACATATTCATGTTGTTTTAAATGGTTTTCAGTGAAGATTTTTGTATGTTCAGATTATAGAACCATAGAATCACAGAATGGTTTAGGTTGGAAGGGACCTTAAAGATAATCTAGTCCAGCATCCCTGCCATGGGTAGGGACACCTCCCACTAGATCGGGTTGCTCAAAGCCCTGTTCAACCTGGCCTTAAGCACTTCCAGGGAGGGGACATGCACAACCTCCCTGGGCAACCTGTTCCAGTGTCTCACCACCATCACAGTAAGGAATTTCTTCCAAATATCTAGTCTAAATCTACCCTCATCCGATTTAAAACCATTCACCCTCATTCAATCTCTACCTACCCTTGTAAAATGTCCCTTCACAGCTTTTCAGTAAGACTCCTTCAGGAACTGGAAGACTGCAATAAGGTCCCCCCAGAGACTTCTCTTCTCCAGGCTGAACAGCCCCAACCCTCTCAGTTGGTCCTTGTAGCCATCTGATCATTTTCATGGCCCTCTTCTGGACTTGATTCAGCAGCTCAATGCCCTTCTTATATTGAGGGTCCCAATAACAGCAATCTCTTGTGTTGTTAAGCACCAATTGGATTTGATCAATACCTTTGTTTTGTTATTATCAACTTCAGTTGGCCTTCAATTGGAGCATGTTGCATCTTGAACATCAAAATCTCCAGACTGAAATATAGCAAAATAATTCTAGTAGTTTTAAGGCATCTTCACCATACACTTCACATAATTTTTTATCAGCTTACACAGCATTTTTTCCCTTTTTGGAAGTAATACAGCAACACATGATGAAAATGTCCCTTTTGGTTTTTCATTTTGAAATTGTAGCCAAATAGATAATAGCTAACAAAATCATAAACTTTCTTTTCCTAGAAGTTGCTTGAAATGTCAGCCATCAAGTTACATAATGAATCGGTTGTTTAAAATGAAGTTAGTTACAATTCAAGACATGTATGTCCATCTATTAAAGTAAAGCAACCCAATATATCTAAACAACACTAAATATAGTGGCTTGAGTGGAATTCTTCTAAATATTTTTCTGTCTGGTAAGCAAAAATTCTGAAGTTATTATTTAAGCCAATGGAACAATGCACAAGTTGTAACTCGTATTCAGCTGCACACTTACAGACATCTAATGCCACTTAAAGGAATGTATGATATCTCAGACATGTATACATAGATGGCAGCTATGACATGAGTATGAAAGGTTTGTGCTCTTCCAGAGTAAAGTCTAGAAATCAGGCAGCATAAAGGATATAAATCACCAGTCCAGCACATATACAGGTGACTAAAGACCAGACTGGCTGTGGAACCACAGTGATAATGTTCCATTGTCCCTAAAAGGATTCTAAATAGATCATTTAATTTTCTAATATAATCAGATTGTTTGTGCTGCTAACCTATCAGTTGCATCATGACACACAGTTCTTGTATCCTGCATCATTCCTGTCAGTTTCATGTAGATGTCACTGACAAGATAAAGGATCTCAAATGACAATGTATGTGTGTGTCTAGACTACTGAATCAAGCCTAAATTTTGGTATGCCATCTGTAACTGTCCCATATTCTTAGAACTGTTTTACTGTCTTGGCACTATAGAAATATGAGGAAAAGAATTAAGTGCCAACACTGTTGATTCTTCTGTTAGCTAAACTGAATGCTGCTCTTACTCTCAGAGTTTGTGAAATTACTGCCCTTAATTAATATGAGAAGCACTTTGAACAACAACGTTGTTATTACTAGCTGACAGCAAATCTTGTTCCCTTTAAAATGAAAATGTGGTGCTGCTATGCTTGGCCACCTAGACACTGATCATTTAATTCACTCTCTGGAGGTGGATTTAAAAGCCTATATTTGTGTACCCAATGTAATAAATGTAAGTCTATGACCCTCATGAGGAGTGAGTGATACATATAGTGATGAAATTAAGGATTCTGACATTCCTTTCCCTTTGCTAGAATTAAACTACAGCAATCATTGTAGCAAAAGATGTAATAGTTGTGCTTAATCCTTGAGATCTTCTAAGTGCAATTATTAATGTATCATTAAAAAATGGAACTGGTCTTACAATTTTTAAGTTAATAATTCCCAAAGGAAATTTAAATCAGCTAGAAGAACAAGTAAAGCTTTTTGGTGATATGTTCAGCCTTAAGAAAGTCTTTCATCCCTCCAGAAAAAGATCAAAGATGAAGTGGACAGATGAGAACTTTTTCACTCATGTTGTTAGAAGACGTGCAAATAATAGCCTTATTAGAGAAAAACAGAAGTAAAAGTAATCTCATTATTGTCCTTTCATCCATAATTATTATTGTCACCCCTATTACCCCATATTACTGTTTCTATTAATAGAATTTTGGGGAAAATTTTAAGATGTGTTATTAATTCAACTTAATATTTTCTAATATCTCTGCTAGACATAAAGAAGGACATCAGAAGTCTTAGTAGATCAAAATCTAATCTTATTTATTTTATTTAATGCCAGGTGTATTAAATTCCATCATCTTGTTTAACATCCTGATAACACAAATCTAGAATTGCATCTACTGTATTATACCATGAGCTCTTTAATATATAGTAGTGAAAGATGAGAGATGAAATTTTACCAATACTAAGAAAACAACTATAAAAAAGTTTTTAATTTCTACATAATAAGTTAAATAAATGTAACAGTACATTGGTTTTCAACATCACGGCAAATTGTTTTAGAAGTCAAAAAGTTATTCCGTTTAAGCAATATGCACATACTTGAGTTTTAGAAACTTTAGTGGGCACTTTTTGATATTTCTTTTTATAATTTCATCAAGTGCAATTGTTTTTGTAGTTGATTGCAATATTTTGAAGAATTTACTGAGCATATAACTTTACTGGCTTAAGTAGAATAAGGTTTTTGAAAGATATAGAAAACAGTAAAAATGAGCTGCAGGAAAGGAATATGATTTATCCATGCTGCTTTGGAAGCTACAGGATGTTAATTCTAGGAAAAGATTAGCAGGAAATACTTGTTATATGGTCCCTTTCTATAGGAACTTTGCAAAGCTGCTACAAATTACTCTCAAAACCATAGCTTTCTTTGAGATTTCTGTGTTCCACTTATGGGGTAAGTGGTCAATGTGCTATGTAACTGCCAAAAGAGAAAAAAAGCTGTACAATATAAAATTCATAAGAAACCTTCAGGTGAAAACTTGTCCTCTTTGAAGTCAATGAAGCCTGGATTTTAGCTCATAAAACTATTCAGATTACTTTGAAATTGAATTTTCATGGACCTTCTTATGAGGTTATGAAAATGAAAGTGTGAAACTTACTCTCAAAAGCATGGTGACAATTAAGCATTTTTATTTGTGCAAAGAATTCTGACAAGGTGCTCATAAAAAAATAAATCTGTTGACTATCTGGTTTGATGATTGCCAGGATGTCTGTTAACCTCCAAGGTTAGAACATGATCTAATATTATCCAGGAATAAAAAACCAAAAACAAACAAACAAACAAACAAAAAAACCCAAAACCAAACACAAATGAAAAACCAAAACCACAAAAAATAAACAAACCAAAACCCCACCAAGTTTTGTAAATACAGTAATATTTTAATGATATTAAAATTATAAATAAACCATGAGACATGCATGAACTTTAAGTATTTCAGAGTCATAAGGCTGTTATAAAAGTTTTAGGCTTTTCTAATTTGGCTTATTAAAAACATGTGTTAGAGAGAATAGCTATAAGATAAAGTTATTTGAGAAAGTTCTTTTTTTCTAGGAAGTACTTGGTTCTTTATTATATCCATCATTAGAATTTATGAGTAATGTTCAAAAATTTCATTTCTAAACACTTTGTGAAACTGGTAATGTCAGTGATTAACAGGGTTCCATCACATAAGAAGATTACTGAGCCACATATTAAATGTTAAAAGTGCAATATAATCTACTATTCTGGTGTGGGTTTAAAGTTGGGAGTTTTTGTTTACTTATAACCTAACTCACTGTTGTTTTCAAATTCTATTCTTTAATATGAAACTAATTTTTTTCTATGTTATTTCTTCTGAATTAGGTAAAATTTTTAATTTTATCTTTTCAAAAAGTCAATAAAAAGAAGAGATGATAGAATGATTTTATTTTTAAAAGAAAATTATTTTTTTCCCACCATTTTTTTAATGTGAGAAGATCACCAAGTATATCAATGCAAGGCAAAATTTTTAAAATGCATTTATCATGCATACTTTCCAATAAAAAGAAAACAAATCTTGTTTAACAAAGTCTGACAAACTTTCTACACAAGAATTTTGCTGGAGACAGCATGTATTTCACAGATTTATTTTTCACTGCTTGCTACTCTTATATTCAGTAAAGATGTTAGTCTTAAAATTAAAATTGGGCCTAATTGCCAACGTAATAGCGCACTTCACATGTTCAATTATTCAACCATATTGTGGGTTGACCCCAGGTAGGAGCTACTCCCTGCACAGCTGCTTACACCCACACCAGCTGGATAGGGGAGAGAACAGGAAGAGTAAAACTGAGAAAACTTGTGAGTCAAAACAAAGACAGTTTAATAAGTGAAGGCAAGGCAACGCAAAGCATGGTGAAGTGAGGCAAGGTGAGGTGAGGTGAGGCCAGGGGCCCACTAAAGCCATGGGCTAAAGTTCTATCACTACCCCTCCTCAAATGGACAAAACAAAGAAAATATAAGAGAAGTATCATGGATCGAGATAAGGACAGGGAGATCACTCAACATTTACTGTCACAGACAAAACAGACTCGACTTGGGGAAAATTAATTTAATTTATTACAAATCATATCAAAGTGGGAAAATGAGAAATACTAACAACTCTTAAAAATACCTTTCCTCCATCCCTCTCTTCTTCTCCAGCTTTACTTTACTCCTGATTTTCTCTACTTTCTCCCCCTGAAGGGTGCAGAGGAACAGAGAATGGGCACTGTGGTCAGTTCATCACACGTTATTTCTGCTGCTCCTTTCTCCTCAGGAGGAGGACTCCTCACTTTTTCCCTGCTCCACTGTGGATACACTCCCAAGGAAGTCAGTCTTCCACAAACCTCTCCACTGTGAATACTTCCCATGGTCACAGCTTTCTTCAGACACAAACACCTGCTCTGGTATGTGGTCCTTCATGGAGTACAGGTGGCTTTCTCCTCTACTGTTAACTTCTATGGGCTGCAGGGGCACAGCTTGCTTCACCATGGTCTTCAGGCTACAGAGGAATCTTAGCTCTGGTGCCTGGAGCACCTCCTTCCCCTTCTTCACTGACCTTGGTGTCTGCAGAGTCGTTTCACTCATATTCTCTTTCTTCTCTTTGACTGCAGTTGCACAGTAATTTTTCCCCCCCTTCTTAATTATTTTATCATATAGACACTACCACTGCCGCTGATTGGCTTTGCCTTGGCCACTGGTGGATCCATCTTGAAGCCAGCTAGCACTGATTCTATCTGTCATAGGGGAAGCAATAGCAATAACTCTCCTCCCAATTTCCTGCACACCTAGTCACTGTCAGGGATGGGGAGCAGGGAAAGAAACAGAGAAGGCCTTCAGGTTGTGCAAATGCTGTTCAGCAACAGCTAAAACATTGATGTTTTGACTTATTTGTCAATAAGTCCATCACCCAGCCTCAAGAATATTAAATCTAGTAATGTTTCTTTAATTTTTTTCTTATTATGGATAAAACTGCAATACTAGTTTGGATTATTTTGTAAGAGAAAAATGAATAACTGAAAAAGTAGTCCATTAAAAAAGAAAAAAAAATCCAACACTGTGAAGAGAATGTTTGTACTGTTCCTTTTATTCATATGCATCTGCATAAACAGGAATTTTGCATTTATACAGGTTGATTTCCCTTTATTAGGGAAATAGTTTTATAATCATTCTAATTTCCTTTTTTTTTCTTTTTGATCATAAGAGTAGAGCAGATCTGAAGTTTTATCTATTCAAATATTCTGTAATGAAAACAACTTATTTTCTCTTGGACACTACCTATTTAGTAGACTTTTGACTGTTATCTGTACATTTGCAGGATCACATTTCTCAGCTTTTATATTTTAGGCCTCTCCAAACTTTCAATTTGAATATGGCAGCCTTTACAATTTTCTAATATATAATGTTCATAGTACTTCTCTTTATTCATTTAACTCAAAACAACTAATTTCATACAATTTCAAACTGCATGGCAAATGTCTGAAACTTCTGAAGCTGTTCTATTATTTTCCCTTGTTACAGTTTCCTTAGCTGTATACTCATATACTTCTTTGGTAAATCTGGGATCATATAAAAACACAAAATTATGCTTATTATGTATTTGTGCTTTCTTTCTTCTTCTGTAGTTGCTATTGTTGTTTGTTTGCTTGTTTGTTTCTTTGTTGTTGTTTTATAATAGGAAAGTAGAATTCTATGTTTAATGACATAAAGTTCCCCATATCACATTCTACTCCACTGCTGAAGTCAGACATGTATTTTTCAGTTGTGCTCACTTATTTAATTTTCTTTCTCAACAGTCCAATCTGGTTTTTTCCAGTATTTTTCTGTATTAAAATTACAATACTAAAATGATATGTCTTCTTTTGTGGATCACGGACTGTTTCTATCCATCTCTCCCATATGTATTATGACTTGAAGTAGAATTAATATACTATAGCTTCCAAAAAAATATACTGCATATCCTGATATGATGGCCTTCAACATTTCTGGGTTCTTTTTAGTATATCCACCACAAACCCTCCATTTTTAAAAATTGATTTTTTTCCATTCTTTTAGCTAGCTTCCAGATCCATCTCATCTCTTTGTTCCATAAAAGGAATCCTACTGAGAGAGGAAACAAGGTACAACTGTTGTTTATCCAAACGTCATACTTATGTCTTGAAAAAAGAAAAAACATCTCAAGAGTGTGCACAACTGAAACTCAGACAATTTTTATTCCATTTTTTTTGTTTCAAATGTTATTCCTGAGTCTAAAAATATATGTCTTTGTAACTATATGATCTCACCCCTATACCATTCCTGTATTTGGTAAGTTTACCTTAAAATAAGTTTTTGTGTCCATTTTGACATCTCAGTGTTACTGATGACACCAATGACTTTCCAGATCTTGCTTTTGTATAGTCTAGAATTTGTCCTCCTGCTGGCTTCCTTTCCATAATACTAAAGACAATGTCATCTTTATGATCCCTTTATTTCATGTCAAGGAGTCGTCAACTTTGTCTCTATCTTCATATGTTTAAGATTTTTGGGAGTTTGTTGAAGAGATTTCTTGTTGATTTGGGAGGTTTTGTTGTTGTTTGTTTTGTTGTGGTTTATTATTACAATTACTATTACTATTACTATTACTATTACTATTACTATTACTATTACTATTACTATTACTATTACTATTACTATTACATATATTACTATTATTTTATTTTATTTTATTTTTTAAAGAACTTTACAAATTATCACAGTTGAACTTGGTCTTGGATACCAGCATTCATCTCGAGGTATTTTGCTTTTTTTCACTCTCTCATTTTTATTATCAACAAGCATGAATTTATCAGGTAGAAGTTAAAGAGCAGGGGAGGACTTATTAGTACTTATGGAAGTACAACTGGTAGTGGGCTATTCAGAGAATCTACTATTGTAGTTTAGTAAGTCTTTACTCAAAAACCATAATTCTTCAAATGATCATAAATTTGGCAATTTACATCCAATTACTTCTAAAGACTTTTATCTCTGTTCCAAGACACCTAGCACCAAAACAATAGAAATAAATAAATAAATGAATGCAAAGATGTAATACTTCATTATGGATAGCACAGTGCATTCTTTTCAGCCTCAAAAAGGTGCTGTGGCAGAAATATATGGTCTATAAATAAAAAATAGATTGTCTTTAAGTGAAACATGCAGAACATGAAAATTCAGCCTACACATTAGGCTGTTAACAGCTTTGTTAAGTTCTAGGCAGAAAAATAAAAGAATCTACAATAAGAATATTGTCTTCAGTAATGCTTAGGAGAAAAATCTTGCTACGTCTTCACTTTCAAAACTTAGATGTAAAACATGCTATGAATACTTAAGCTAGCAGATGGAATCAAACACCTGTGATGTGACTGAATAATAATGTTTATCTGCATTTGGCTTTTCTTATCTTTTTTTAATAGATCATCTTTTGCCATCAGAATGGAGATACTTTTAGTGATTACTTTTTACACATAAAACTAATTTTTCCATAAGAAGTTATTAGAATAATTTGGAATAATTAACTTTACTTCCAATTACTTCCTCAGTTTCTATTATATCATTGAAAATAGAACATAATGATCTATTACTGTTGGTGCAGATACATGTCAGATAAATTTTTTATATTGAATAGACTAATTTTTACTGCTAAGCCAGTTCTGCTTTGGAAAATGACTGATTCAGAACTTCTAAAAGTAACTGTTGTTATTTGTGTGATTAGTCCAAAGTTCTCCATTATTTTTTATTATCAGCAACCTCACATGGTTTTTCTTAGGATGACATTGTTATTATTGAAGTATTGTCTACATGATTTTTTTTGTCCATTATTTTTTTCTTTCGTCAACATACACAGTTTTAAAAGTATATTGTAATATACACCCTAATACACTAATTTCAGTTTTGTGTTTTTATGTCCCCAAAACTTGCAAAAAAAATGGCAACAAAAACCACACATCTATACCTATGTATATAAACTCAGGGATGTATAACATCATTTTCAGAAACAGAGTATAAGACATATTTAAAGGTGGACTTTTTAAATATATATTTCCTATTCACTCTTGCTATCAAAATATCTTGAATGATATTAAATTCTAAAGAGAAGAAGGGTTTTATAGCATTATCAGTGAAATAAATATCATTTTAGTAAATATATATATAAAACAAAAGTTAAGGTTATGAGATGATCAATGAATAAAGATCATAATTAAAAATATAATGAACTCAATGTATGAAAAATGGAACTAGAAGTAGGTCAATATTTTATAATAAGGTAATTAAATATTTAAGCTGATCACATTTCCTGTGGTGAAATGACCTTAACAGAATAGCAATACACAAAGCACCTTATTGGTTTTTTTCAGCAAAGAGGCAATATTTTGGCTAAATTCATTTATTCATTCCTGAAATAGTCTTCATTAAGTGTTTTAATGTTTTTTGTGGTCTGAGATCACATAACTTATACCACCCTGACTAGGATCTTCAAACATTCTCAGAATTGCTGTTGTTCTGCTCACATCAAAGTCAACAGAAAAAAAAATAGACTTAGGATAGGTTAAGTAGTTTTTAATGTCATTATGACACCCTTCTCTGACTTAGTAGTCATGAAAATTATTTCGGACTTGATGAAACAGAAGTATATCTGTGTTAAACTTAATGGAATGTCCTGTTCAGAAAAAAAGAAGAAAGAAAAAGAAAAGAACAAGAAAAACAAAAGAGAAAGAAAGGAGAAGAAATATATTCTTTCTATAAGGTAGTGAACTCAGGATACTGTTATTATCAGCAATAGCATTTATCCATTTTACTATAGACCTTGGTACTCTTATTTGTCTGCCGAAACTTATGTGTAGTTAATTTAACTGATATATTCTTTTCTAACATGCAAATATTCCATAATGCTCATAAATCAACACTGTTTTAATTTACCAAGTTCACTATTAAAATAAGTAAGACACATCTACTTTTACTGACTTTCAAATCATGATGGTGTCAATAGTTTTGTCTCTGCTTGGAATGCTTGAAAATTCTATTCTTTTAGAGTCTCTATTGAGTCCAAGTCCAAACACTGTCTTCACTTTACATGTCAATAAAGAATGCTAAATAGTTGATACCCACCTGTCCTTTCTCTACAAACATAAATGTAATCTTTTCTGTCTCCAGCATAGTAAGAAAACAGAAACAGGACAGAAATTCCAGTAGCTAAGAGTAAGTACAGAAGAAGATAGAGACATTCAGAAGGTCTAGTATAGACCGAACCTTTTCTGTGTTAGGGTTAGCTGGATAATTGCTTCAATCTCCTTATTTCTCCACTCGTGCAGCCTCTTCACTGCTGTCTCATGTGTTATCTGCTTCTCTTTCCATTTTAGCACTTTGTACATGCTTCTAATATTATTAATTTGATTTCCAGAGAGGTGACCTAAGTGGATACTGACCTAAGTCAGTATTCTTTAATACAGTGCCGGGGTCCTCTCAGAATCACCTGAGGTTCCCCCTTGCCTTCCCTTATATTCCTTTTATTAATACATATGCATCCTAACTACCATGAATAAACACATCTTATTGTAGAACCAATTATCATAAGTCCAGCCTATTTTGGCTCCTTTATTCACTGGTCCACCAGTGTCCTCTCACAGTCATCTTGAGGTATTTTGACGGTTGGTGGTCTTTTACTTCATCAGGTGGTTGTATATTCATCTTCATCACTTGTCCTTTTGGTGACCCTTCTTTTGGAGCATGCGTGAAGGTAGTCTGGTTTCATAGCCTCCATCTGCAGACTTGGCTTGGTATGCATAGTTGTTCTTATTCCTAAACGTCCTGTGTCTTAAACAAAACGGTTCTTCAAATAATCCTAACTTGCACGATTATCCTGTTTAATGATTTACCCTACCTGTCAGTATACATAGTTTATGAACTTGTATACTAAGTTTTAAATCCTCTAAGACATTTTCCATTAGGTTTGGAGTGTTCTCTGTAGTTTTCCATTAAAAAATTATTTTTTTCCATGTAGTTGATTTAATTCCTCATTCTACACCTCTCCAACTTAACGTTTAATACTTGTTTCTTCTTCTTGACACAATCCTATTGTTTCTCATTTGAAGCTTTAAAGAGCAATAACAGTCTGGTGCTCTGGGTTGCACTATGTTTAGTATAATAGGAACCCCATTGACTAAATCATAGGCATCACCATGTATAATAAGTACCAACTGGGTTGCAATGAAGTGTTCTGTTATCTGGAACACTGTACTTACAACACAGAACATGTCACAAACAATATAGTCTAAATATAATTAGTGAGATTGTTTGGGTGTTTATATGGCAAGGCTGAGGGGAAGGAGGGCTGCAGAGTGGCAGATGTGAGAAAATATCAAGAGCTGCTCCCATGTCAGACAGAGCCAATTTGAGCTGCCTTCAAGATGGTCTCACTGCTGGCCAAAGCTGAGCCAATTTGAAGCACTGGTGGTGCTTTTTCTGTGAGAGAGGAATGAGAATATGTGAAACAACTCTGCAGACAACACAGTCTTTAATTGCTTGAAAGAGTCCAGCGCAGAGCCACAAAGATGATTGAGGAAGTGGAGCATCTCCCTTATGAGGAGCAGCTGAGGGAGCTGGGTCTCTTTAGATTGGAGAAGAGGAGACTGAGGAGTGACCTCATTAACTTTTATAAATTTATAAAGGGCAAGTGTCAGAAGGAAGGAGCCAGGCTCTTCTCAGTGACAGCCAATGACAGGACGAGGTGCAATGAGTGCAGGCTGGAGCATAGGAGGTTCAATCTGAACATAAGAAAAACCTTTTTTACTGTAAGGGTTACGGAGCACTGGAACAGACTGCCCAGAGTGGTTGTGGAGTCTCCTTCTCTGGAGACATTCAAAACCCACCTGGATGCGTTCCTGTGCAACCTAGTTTAGGTGATCCTGCTCTGGCAGGGGGGTTGGACTAGATGATCTTTTGAGGTCCCTTCCGACTCCTAATATTTTGTGATTCTGTGATTCTATGGAAGTGAGAGAAGAAGGATGGGGAGGACGTGCTCCAGGGTTCTGAGCAGAGATTCCCTTTCAGCCTGTGGAGAAGACCGCAGTGAAGTAGGTTGCTCCTATTCATCCTGTGGAGGACCATGGTAGAGAAGATATCCATCCTGCGGCCTATGCATGACCTTATGCTAGAGCAGATGGATGTGCCCAAAGAAGGCTGTGATGCCATGGAGAGCCCACAATGGAGCAGGTCTTCTGGCAGGACTTGTGGCCCTGTGGCGGATCCATTCTGGAGAAATCAGTTCCTGAAGGTCTGTGCCCCTGTAAAAGACCAATGCTAGAGCCGTTCTTGAAGCACTACAGCCCGAGGGAAGGACTCACACTGGAGCATGGTAACAGCGTAAGGAAGAAGGAGTAGCAGAGATGAGGTATCATGAGCTAACTGAAACCCTCTGTTTCCCATTCTCATGTGCCACTTTGTGGGAGGAGGTAGAAGAGTCATTAGGAAAGTGAAGCCTGTGAAGTAGGAGAGTGTGCAGGGAAGGGCTTTTCAGTTTTCTTTCTATCTCACTGTCCTACTCTACTATTATTTAGCATTGAATTGAATTAATCTTCTCCAATTCAGTTTTGTTTTGCTTATGATAATAAGGGGTGACTGACTTCCCCCTCCTTATCTTGACCCACAGACTTTTCTTCTTATTTCCTTCTGTCTTGATGGGGAAGTGGAGTGATAGAGCAGCTTGGTGGCAGACAACCAAGGTTAGTCCACCACAGAGATTCAAGATACTTGACTTCAGACATCAAAAATGTACCAAAGTTAATTGTCCTGTAGTTTGTAATCTGTTCTCAGGCAAAACCAGTGTTTTTTATGATTCCATGTTGACCATAATTCTTTTTACGAAAAGATAAACTGTTTACTTTTTATATTATACAATGATTTTACATTTGTGTGGGGTTTTCTTATTAGACAATATTCAAAATTTCCTCCATTTAAAGTCTGCCAAAAATAGGACTGTTTTTTTCTTTTTTTGCAGAATTTTTGGTCTACACAGAAGTTTAGGAAAAAAACCCTTAGAAATAGTTCCAATCTGTGAGCAATATTTGACTATTTCCATTCTGTTATGGTCCCTCTATATTCTATTTCAAGTGGTTAAGAATTAGTTTATCAGCTACATATAGATACAAAATCAGCTTTTATATAAATCCTGAGGCAACTGAATGAATGTAACTTTCAATTTAATTATCAGTTGCATATATTTAAATCTGCATACTATATCCATCTGTTTCTACCATTCTTGTTCCTAAAGAGACATAAATTGGTCTAATTGGAGATTAACTGTATTTATACTTAGAAAACACATTGTATTAACTTAGAAAACACAGAAGAAACAGTGATGATTGTCAGTCTTACTGACAATCTTTCTTCCAGGACAAAGAAAAGTCTATTCTTTTGTGCTATTACTGTCCTGCAGTACAATGTCTCATAAATTATGTTATTTTTGGGGAGCATTGCAGTGTAGCTTTTAGTGTTGAAAACTTATGTATAGCTTTGACTTATATTTTTACTTCATACATGAAAAAAATAATAGGTTGCTTTTCTTTTAGTGTCTTTTAATTTTGAATCTGCTCAGAATCTGCAGTTTTGTTTCTTTACTTTAATCATCCAGCAGTTGCTTAGGAGGTCACTTTTCTTTGTTTCTTTGTTAATGTAAAGAATAAAGTTCCAAATTTAGAGTGAGAATGAAAAGAGGAAAAACTTTGAGGGGAATAACAAGAGAGTGATATGAAATAAGCAAAATGATTCCACTTCTTATCTGTTATGTAACAGTTGAATAGCTTCACCCAAAGCTCATAAATGGTCTTTATGCCTCCTGGCTGTAACTGAGTAATGGCTGGAATATAGCATGAAAAATATACGTAAACTGTATATATGTCTCATCTGAAACAAATGGCTATGGTTACAATTTATTTATCAAGTGGAGTCCCATTCTGGTGCCATGCAATTAGTACACTAGCTCAGAGAGCATTTGAGATGTATTGCTAATTAATTGTTAATAACCTGCTGGGAATGTAACCAAGACAGACACTAAATTGTACAGTTAGTTATGAGGAGAGGCAGAGAAAGTGATTTAAAGATTTTAATCAAAATTCTGCATACAGCTTTCTTCCTTTCTGTGTAACATATACGTATATCATAAAATATCAAGAAATTTTTGTCCATAATGTGAATTCCATCTGAAAAGGTTTCTATTACAAGTTCTGTGAAACTCAGCACACTTGAACTATGCTTGCTAACCTAGAGAGACAATTATTTATACATGTAGGTAATTAGCAAGGTACTTTGAATAGATTTCAGTCAGGCAGTCAGTCCATCAGAGGGAAACTGATAAGTAAGATCATCAACTTCTGTAGGCAGAAATAGTGAGGTGATGATGATAAAGACAAAGAATCACAGTAAATTTGAAATCATTTACAATTATCTTTTGAAGTTTAAGAATATGATCAGGGTAAGAAAATAATTCTCATGCATTTGAAGCTACCACCAACCTTCAAACTTTCACTGTTGAACCATATTCTTATAGTTCTAATGCCTGTATTAGAAGAATAAAGTATCTGTAAAGGACATCAGATATTCATGACTGCAAGTAAATGATAATTATTGTCTACTTGCAGAAATTCTTTTCATGTAATGAGGTGATTATAGCCCTTCAAATATGTGGATTTTAAAAAATACAAGAACCAGCTCTAGAGAGGTGAAGAAATAATAGAGCCAGTTTGAGACAGTTGGGATTTTTGTTCTGGTCCTGCCAGGTATAATACCATAATAAAAATAGGGAAGGGGAGGAGCAAGGAGAAAAGGAAAGAAAGTGGGGAGAGCAGGGGGTGGGCCAAGAGAGAGAGAAAGATCTTTCATAAGACAAACTAATGCCAAATGTCAAGTATTTGAATTAATATTGAAAACCAGAATACCTTTTTTGAAAACTGAAATTTTAACTACTCTGGCATTGCTTAGTGTAGAGGGAGACTCATTTTGAATACCTTTTATTCCCATTCACTTATGTGGTTAAACTATTTTGAGTCAGACAACTCCAGAAACAACTTTTTGAGAAGCCTGAAACAACCTTTTGAGAAGTCCATGTCACTGGCTATCCAAGACATGGCATAAAAAAGGAAGTGGAAAACTCAGAAATTATGGATCTAAGACCTGCCTAGGATATCTGAAAAATGTTTAATAAACTGGAGAGCAATGGAAGCTAGGCAGTCTGGGAATGGCCTATTAAGAAGTTCAGATTGACTGTATGGAAAAAAAAGGGTGACATTTAAGATTACTGTAATTCAAGGAAGGTACTTGTAATCTAGAGAGAGAACAGACAAAAAGGGATACTGGTCATCTAACTACAAGGTTTCATTAAACTGGTTTATTTGGAGTGCTAGCTCTCCCAGCGCGGCCATGATCTTGTCGATGTGATCAACCCAGCGTACGAACAAGGGTAACCTGCAACTTTAAGGAAGATAAGAGCCGGACTCGCTAACTGCAAGTAGGCGTACTGTCCATACGTCAGAATGCATGGACAGAAACCAATTAGCTGTGTGTAATCGCTGCGTGCTTTGCTCGTGACTTTCTCGTGACTAAAACCGAGACTATAAAAGCCTTGTAACTTTGTTTAATAAAGGAGAACGACCATACTCATATTGAGATTCCATCGTTACTCCGGGAGGTCCGGATCCCACTCCCACAACTGGCAGCAGAGGCTGGTTCCTCCCTTTGCCTAAAGCTCCAAGACTGCGGTAAGCAGCTAGAGGAGAGGAGTGGGAAACCCGGCTGAGGGAAACACTGCTTGCGCAGAGGCGGAGCAGATGGCGGCTTGAGGTCGCTCCTCACCCCTCAGGCAAGGTGCTGTTTGCACAGAGGCGGAACAGACGCCGGGGCGCTGTTTGTGCAGAGGCAGAACAGATGCCGGGACGCTGCTTGCGCAGAGGCAGAGCAGACGTCGGAGTGCTGTTTGCTCAGAGACAGAACAGACGCTCCCCGCAGCATGGATGCTGAAGCTGCGGCCACGTTACTCGCTGGAATACTCTTTAAGAGAGGGATAGAGACACCAGTGAAAAATTTACATCAGCTTATTAAGCTGGGACGACGATGGGGGTTTTTCTGTGAAACGCCCTTATTGTTCTCGGTGGAGGAATGGAGAGACTTTGGGAGTACTATGTGGCAAAAAACCATCGAGGAGAATGAAAAGGAAGAAAAAGTGATTAAGGCAGTTCGTAGTCTTTGGAATACTGTGCTAGAAACATTAGAAGCCTTTAAAGCGGAGTGAGAGGTGGCTTGTGCCACTGCTACTATGCTGGGACCGAGTGCCACAGCGAAAAAGTCATTAAATACATCGAGACCGCTCGCGCAATTTTTTAGTGTGAATGCTGTTAGAGGGATGAAGGGCACTATGTGGAAAGATATTAATGAATTGCAAGAAAAGACGGATAATAGTGCTGTGACGCAGATACGCGCTTCTACTGCTGACTCACCGCTCAGCACACAGAAGACGGAAGTGACCGAGAGCAGTAACAGTCAGGCTTCTGAGGACATTGCAGAAGTGCGCTCTGTAGACTATCCTGAAGGGGGAGGCGCCAGGCCGAAAGTTAACACCTCCGGGGAGGGTGATGGGTTGTGCCGACTACAGCCAACTGCCTCGCCCCTAGAAACAGTTGTTGCGCCGCAAATACCATCCTCCACGACTCTGTATCCCCTGT
>NW_010177927.1:1700-1942 GCF_000695765.1 Mesitornis unicolor | reverse complement strand
TCCCGTTATACAAAGAGACGGAAATGGAATTTGGGAACCTCATGATTGGAAGATTTTGCAGCAAGCCCGAAACACAGTAACTACTTATGGTGTGAAATCAGAAGCAACTAGTCAAATTGTGAGATGGATGTTTGCTGTAGACCTTATGGCTCCATATGACAGTAAAAACCTAATGTGACTGCTACTTACACCTACGCAATTTCTGTTATGGACAGCTTCGTGGCGACAGCGGGCTGCTAAAG
>NW_010177927.1:0-748 GCF_000695765.1 Mesitornis unicolor | reverse complement strand
CACAAATCCTGCAGAACAAGTGACTTTACGGCAGGAACACCATCAAGCCTTACAACGCATCGTGAGCAAATTGCAGTCTGCGTGGTCTTCGTGACGCCTTACCCACTTGCCCGTATCCTTACTTGTATGCAATAATAACGTGTCACCGTTTGCTGTCATTTGTCAGTGGCAAAAGAAAAAGGGGGAAATTGCCTCTGACAAATGTGGTGCCCCTGACAAATGTGATCGCAGGGATGAGTTTCAAATCCTAGAATGGGTATTTCTAAGTGTACAGCCAAAGACCAGTGTTCAGACACGGACAGAGGCAATAGGAGAACTAATAAAAAGGGGGAGGGCACGAATTGTAGACATTGCCGGAGAAGAGCCACACGATATTAGTTTACCAATTAACGCTGCAGAATTGGAATGGTGGCTCCGTAACGTCACGGCAATACAGGAAGCATTATTGAGATATGGAGGTCAGGTACATTCACAGCAACCAAAAGGCAAAGTATAGTAAATACTAAAGTGAAATCAGTGGTTGGAAAAACCAAAAGTATGTCAATGCCCAATTGAAAATGGTGTTACTGTTTTTACAAGCGGGCAGCTTGTGTCTAGAAAAAGGGTAATCAGTGGAAACAACATGTTATACAGGGAGAACAACAGGATACTCTCCAAACGTTGGAGTTAACGGCAGTAATTTGGGCTTTGAGTAACTGGATAAATACGCCCCTAAACGTTGTGACTGATTCACTGTATGTAGCAGGCC
>NW_010177926.1:5118-5341 GCF_000695765.1 Mesitornis unicolor | reverse complement strand
TGTGGCCGCAGCTTCGGCATCCATGCTGCGGAGTGAGGAACGATCTCTCACCAGCGCCTGTTCTGCTTTTGCCCGAACGGCACCCCGGCGTCTGTTCTGCGTTTGCCCGAAGAGCGCCCCGACGTCTGTTTTGCGTTTTGCCCGAACAGCACTACAGTGTCTGTTCTGCTTTTGCCCGAACAGCACTTAACCTGAAGGGTGAGGAGTGACCTCAGTCCGACGT
>NW_010177926.1:0-4691 GCF_000695765.1 Mesitornis unicolor | reverse complement strand
CATCGACAAGATCATGGCCGCGCTGGGAGAGCCAGCACTCCACAGCTCCCCTTGGCTTTGCTCTGCTCACCAACTCATCTCTCTTTGACAGTGGGATGAGGCATTTGAACACCAGTGAGAGCCCCACCGGGCTTGAACACCCAAAGTCCCTGTAGAATTCAAACACTGCAGCAAACTTCTCATCTTCCACATCAGTGCAGGTCAGCCACTGAAAGAAACCCAGCAGTGAGGGACTGGCAGAGCTGGTGGGACTCCCTGCACTGTGTAGCTCCTGGTTCCCACTGACAGCCGAGGACAAGGGCACCAGAGCTTTTTCTGGTAACTCACAACCAAGAGAAAGATGGAGGAGAACCAGCTTTTCCAGCCCTTGCATTGGATCAACAAGTTCTTGAAAACATATTCACGCGTCTGGAGCATGGAGAGCATCATGTCCCACGTGGCCGGGGCAGCGCTGCAAGACAAAGCGCTCTGTCAGCAGGGTTGCCTCGGCCACCACAGCGTGGCCTGGGTCCACTCCGCATAATGCAGACCCTCCCCTGTGGTTGGGATGCTCTGGGCAGCAGGAGAGGGCTGAGGTGGTGTTCCCCATGGGTCTGAGAGGACGTGGTGGTGGGACTCTGGGCTGGCTTGACCGCCTTTGGCTGTCGGGGGTCAGGCTGACCCACCAGGGCTGGGAAGCGTGGTGGGGCCATCCTGCAGTATTCCTTGGGTCTGGCAGCTAGAGTGTCTCCGGGCCCATCTCCCCACAGGGAGTAAGCCCTCATGGCTGTCAGACCCAGTACCTGTCTCCTGGTGCAGTGATCTCCAACAGCACCATGAATACCTCCCCAGGGCACTTGTTAGTCATGAGGAGAAACAGTGACTCCACACTCTTCCAGGTTGACTCCATGTTGATGCAGTCCAGGTTTGCGTGGATGCACCTCATGATCTTTGGCACCTGGAGGGGACACAGGTGAGGATGGTGCTGCCACTGTGGTGCAGCCATTTCCTCAGCTGCCCTTCCCACCCCTCTCTGCTTCCTTAAGCTGCTTCAGGTACCCAAGACACCTGGGTTTGGGATGGAGAGGGAGGGAGAACGTGGCCTGAGAGTGCTGAAGGGCAGGACAATCCAGCCACAGGCCACTTACATCCTCCAGCCAGAAGTTAGGGTCTGCAATGATCACTGCTAGCACACTGGTAACTGCCTGCTTCTCAGTGGTGTTGGAATCTCTCATTGCCTCGATGGCCGCAAGGACGATCCCTGTCCTCTCAGAATGGTAGAGGCATCCTCCAAAGACCTATGGGAGGAAGAAAAGGAGCGAGGACACGTCACCCTGAGTGCATAGCCAGGCAGTGCCTGTAGCCCTGGCCAGAGATGCCCAGCAGCGCTGGCGGCAGTGTCTGCAGGAAAGCTGGCAGCAGGGCCATCCACATGAGACCTGCACCTTCACTGAACAATTAGACAGACGAGGGACAAAGGTGATGTCATTTGGTCGGGCAAGTTCAGCAGCGCTGAGATCTGCACCTTCCAGGCAGGTGCTGGTGGGTCCCCATGCCTCGCACAGGAGGATTTGCTTTTGGAGGAAGAAGCCCCCATGACGGCAGGAGGGCAGTGCTGTCCTTGAGCAGAGAAGCAGCGCTGGCATTCAACCATCCCAGAATGCTATCAGCTGGCATCTGTATGCTGAGAAGACAAGTGACATTATTTCCAAGTGTCTGCAGGAAATACCTATCGGTGCTGTGGAGCATTCTGGGTCCTCTTTGCTGTTTTTCAAGAACATTCAGATGAGCACGCCAGAGCACAGAAAAGCCAAAGTTTCCAATCCCCTGGCTGAATATTCAGCCATTAAACTATTAAACTGCTTGAAACAAAAGTACCTTCATGGGAAGTGCTTGTGCAGTGGCCTTGTTGGGGGAGAAAGCCACCACCAGTGAGCTTATCTGACCAGGCACAGCTCACTGACATCGCTTGGCGTGGCAAGCAGTTTGGAGATCTGCTGGTGGCAGACAGGGAGGAGTTAGAGGAGGTGACAAATCTGAGGGATATTTTTCACTAATGGACACATCTGTAGGTTCGTCCACCTCTGTCCTTACATGCCAAGAGCAGAAAAGGCAGCTGTGTTTTACACATCTATTACTCATCTAGACTTAATTCACTCAGCTTCATGCACTGAAATGGCTAAAGCATGCCCTGCACTTTGAAAAAGTCCTTTGGAGTTCCTGGCTCTGGTTTTCAGGAGTGACCTATGATTTCAGAAATGACTGCTGTTAAACAAGGAACATTCAAAACTTCCTGGCTGGTAGACCAATGGGTCGCCTTCTGCCAAACTTTGGCTCTGTCAAGGTCTGTCTAACTGAGCCCTGAGGCGTGCAAGCCTCCAGTCACATTTGAGAATTTCGGGATTTATTTTTTCCATTGGTGTTTGGAAATAGTTTCTGCCTGCCACCCTGATTTTATCTGGAATTACAGTAAGGTAACAGTGCAGTCCCATGTCCTTCACATGGTGCTTGTGGCCTGTAAAGGAGTCACCCAGCCGCTTGCACACTCATGGAAACACCAGCTCTTTGCTCCTTGAAATATTGACTTTTGTGCTGCTTTCTCATGATGCAGAAGTCACATCCCAGTCACAGCCACGAGACACGAGCAGTGTTCACTGATGTTTCCTGTATACTACTGTGCTCTTACTGGCATCGGGGAGATGTCCAAAACACTGCTGTTTTGATTCCTATAAATTTTTGGGAGCTGTGTGCTCTGTGAGCTGATCCCAACTGCAAGCCCTAAATGTCTGGATCTTCTCAGAAACATGAGGAGAAAAAATATTGATTTGACTTGCACCTCTAAGCCTTGAAGGATTTGTGTAGGACATGCAATCCCACCTTGCACAGGCCTGACTCCCAGGAAGGAGAAGGTGGTAATAATGCCAGTTTTTGCAGTTTGACCTTGACCACTTTTAGTTGATGTGACAGCTCTGTCCCTTCACTCTGCTTGAGCTGCTAACGAATGCCATCAAGTTGCACCAGGAAAGGGTTCAATGGGATATTAGGAAAAAGTTATTCACTGAAATAGTGGTCAAGCACTTGAAGGGGCTGCTCAGGGAAGTGGTGGAGTCACCATCCCTGGAGATGTTCAAAAGACGTGTAGATGTGGCACTTGGGGACATGGTTTAGTGGGCATGGTGGGGTTGTGTTGGGGTCCATGCGAGGAACGGACTACAGCACACCAATATGATGCTCTGGTAGCCATTTTATTACACACAAAGCAAGCTTTTTATACATTTCCAGCATTCTATGTTTACATCTATCTGACTCCTAATAGGCTGCGCGCGTTACCCACCCCAGCTAAGTTAATATATGATTGGTTAAAAGTTCTCAGTCTCTAGTCTATTTTTCTGTGTTCAGTGTCTTCATTATCTTCTTCACTCCTCTGCCAAGTTTCTATTCTTAAGCGCTCAAGGTCGTTCCCATCTCACAGTTGCATGCCTCCTGTCACACTTTCTCACACAGATTTGCAGTTACAGTGCTTCTATGGCCCAGGCCTCTACAGGGTTGCATTGACAGTTGGACTGGATGATCTTAGAAGTCTTTTCCAAGCTTAATGATTTGATGATCCTATGACATCACAAGCACCTGCTCAAGCGCAAGGCCAGCTCCTGCCCTATCACTTACTCATGCACCTATGAACTCACAAGCAGCTGCGCAACCCAGAGGCTGGCCACTGGTCTCCCACCTCCACAGCCACCAAGGACACCAGAAGCTTGCTCCTGCCCTAATAGTTGCACCCACCTGTGACATCACCAGCACCTCCACAAGCCAGGGGCCTGTTCGTAACTAATCACCTACTCTGGTGCTGTGACCTCACAAACACCTGCTCATGCCAGGGGCCTGCTCCTGGCCTATCAGCTGCTCAGCCAGCAGTGACATCACAAGCAATGGCACAGCAGGAGCATCCTTACTGCCAACAACCTGGCTTTTTCCCCTCCATCTCCATCCCTGTCTCCCATGTTCACATACTCTCCCCTCTCTCAGGCACCTTTCTCATCCACTCCACCACCTCCCAATGCCTCCATCTGTCTCTGTGGAAGATATTACCTTGGAAGCATTGCCCCAGCCAGGTCACCTGCATCTCCTTCTCTCTCTGTTCTCATTGTGACTGCTCCAGCTCTCTGATGCACTTCTTGATCTCATGGGCCTTCTCATCCTGCCTCTCTTCTGCTGTTAAATCCTGGTTCTGCAAGAGAAGTGACAACCAGTCCATGTCCCCTCTGTGGCATCGTACCTGCATCTTCCTGAGCTGGACAGCTGGTGGAAAGGATGACCATGAGCCTCAGCTCAAAGCCTTCTCCTGGCATGGTGCAGCTCTGGTGTGCTTGGTGTGCACCGTGCTTCCTGAAGGAGAAGAGCAACTCTCAAAGTGACCCCTGGGCAGTGTCCTGCTGGGAGAGCTTATCTGAAGGCAGCAGACCTTGAGGTCATATCTGGCTCCTTCCAGCAGCATTTGGGAAAGCCCGTTCCCAGCTGTGGGTGATAGGCCAAGGGCACGGGGCAGAAACAGCCCCTCCCCTGAGGTCCCAGCACCCAACTGGCCTCTGTCCCCAAACTGCCAAAAGATCAAGGACAAAGGAGCAAAACAGAGCTGGCAGATCTTAGAGGAGGCTTTCCACAGAGGGCAAGAGCTCTCGATCCCCATGTGTAGGAAATCAGGCAGGGAAGGC
>NW_010177925.1:0-4535 GCF_000695765.1 Mesitornis unicolor | reverse complement strand
CAAGGGTATTTTTCGGCATAGTGAGGTAGCCTCACTAACATCTCTCTATTGTTAGTGGGGAAAAAAACGTGATGATCCAGTGAGTAACTCAGAACATCCAAGTAAATCTCAATTTTTGAGGAAATCTTCATGCATATCTTCCTAAGCTTGTCTTACAAATGTTCAATGTGGAGATCACCCCCTATTATCTCTTCCTAAAATAAGACTTTATAACGTATGAGCCCACACCACTAGATGAACTGAACAGGATTTGTCTGTATTTAGCAAATCTGAGAAAAAGATCATTTCTCTGACTACAAATGAATAGAATAACACTGTACCTACTTAAATAAGCAAAGATGTATGATTTTTCCTTTATTCTCTTGGATACAGTAAAGAATACTGTTTCACTAATTGAGGAAATAGTAATATCCAGTAAATGGTAACTTCCATTACTCTATGGAAAACTTGCAGTAACTTTAAACTGTTTTTTTAAATTTATTTTTTTTTAACTTTAAAGTGTGTTAGTGGATTAAAAGTTGGTTTTGCCATTTTGAAAACTAATAATATTAAAAGTTTCCTAAGGACCTGCAGAAGGACCACACAGAAAAGTGCCAAAAAACCCCTCACTCCTAGATCACCAGTGAGAATAACAACTTTATATTAAACGTAGTTGTGTGAAGATAATTTGGAACTTGTATATGGGAGATGTGAACTAGACATAAATGACAGCTATGCCAAAGTGCTGAAGCTCTTGAGTCTAGCCGTAAAATATCACTAGTATCTTACTTCCCAAAAAACTCTGTAATTTATGCTACCTTGCTATGAATCTGCAATAATGACTGTAAATGTATTTAGACATTCAAAATCTCCAACTGAGTAGATACAGCTTATTTTAAACGGAAATTTCAGTACGCTTTGATACAGCTATATTTTTATATTGCTTCATAATACACATAGATAGCTTCAGAATGACACACACAACATTTAACTTCCTCTTCTTTTTAACAAAACAAATTGTTATATAATCAGATTTAATCAGATAAAGCTATTTGACATCTGTTTCTCATATATTTTTCAATTTAACATCATAATGAGCGATATGAATTTATAATAACTATCTAATTACCACAGTTTAATACAATTCCCCTAAACTGTTTTTGTTTTGTTTTGTTTCGTTTTTAAATCCTCTTTAATTGTAGATGTATTCATTTTTACACTGTAAGCTAGATCTGCAAGAAAAAACTAGCTTTGCACTGTGCAGTTTACTTGTATCAAATTATGTTCCAAAGAGTGCTAGGAGGTCCCAAAGAAGCAGGAGTATGGACAAAAATTATGCTTTAAGGTGACTCAATTTAACATCAGATTCGTGGAATAAGCTTGGAGTGAGCATCCCCATTTCTACTTTCTTTAAATTCATTCATGGCTAGGCTTCGCAAATAAAGATAAGGGAAGGACACTACCCACACTTGCTGCAAAACACCTGATGGCTAAAAAGGCCAATGCGGGATAGGCAAGTCCGGTGCAAAAGGCACAGTGGAAAGTCTCCTTAGGCGGTATTGGCAAGGCGCGATTCTTTCTGCGTTGTCTTTTCTCTTCGAGACTGCTTCTACGTGCGTTCTCAAAGGAGGCAACAGCATCATGAATGGTGTGTCTCCATGTCTCCCAATTGGAGGCCAGAGTGGACCACTGATGGTAGTCAATATGGCCAAAACTGAGGTATTGTTTCAGGGAGTCCTTGTATATCCTCTTTGGGGCTCCTCTGTTGCGACAGCCAGTGGCGAGTTCACCATAGAGCACAATCTTAGGGAGGTGGTGATCCTCCATCCTGGAGCCGTGCCCTGCCCAGCGCAGCTGCATCCTCAGCAGCGTGGCCTTAATACTGGTGACCCCTGCTTGTTCAAGGACAGGGACATTAGTGATGTAGTCAGTCCAGTGGATGTTTAGGATTGTACGGAGGCAGCGCTGATGAAAGCATTCGAGAAGTTGCAGGTGGTGGTGGTAGATGACCCATGATTCAAACCCATATAAAAGAGTAGACAGTACAATGGCTCTGTAAACACTAATCTTTGTACTTTTCTCCAGGTGTTTATTGCACCAGACTCTTTTATGGAGTTTTCTGAAAGCTCTATATGCCTTTGCTAACCTGTTGTCTATCTCTTTGTCAATCTTACCATCTGAAGAAATGATACTTCCTAGATAGTTGAACTGCTGGACTGACTTAAGCTCTGATTTACCTATGGTGATCTGGGGATGGTGGAAGACTTCCTGAGGTGCAGGTTGGTAAAGACATGTTATTTATAGGAAAAGTGCAAAGAAATCATTGATTACTTTCTACATTTTTCTGATTCTAAAACATCAATTTTTCACAATTACACTGGGATAAGACTGAATTTATTTTCAGTCACTTATCTTACAAGCACTTTTGTTTTAAATTTATAAAGCTTATTGGAGTTTTTGATATTCTAATTGCATACAACACTGGGTTTCAGTTTTAGTTTCTTATGTTTGCCACAGTTCATATCTTTGATTCCTGAACTGTGCTTGTCTTAAAGGAATAGAATTTTAAAAAGTATCTACAAACAGTACAAAAATAACCCTTTAAAATTTCATATTACTAAAATTTTCAGCCAATTTTCACCCAGTCCATCCCATGTATTTCTGAGATATCCAGAAGTGCAATAGACAGGCAGGTAGAGTGTCTTCAAGCTTTATGCAGTTTGCAAAATCTCTGTGGGATAAATTTTGCTTTACTACAAACTACCCTTTGTACATGTGATGAACCAACCAACAGGCAATAAAATACCTTATCAAATACATAGAGTTTTCAAATATTTTGCAGACAAAACTACCCAAAATAAAGAAGATAGAGATTGGTAGCTATAAGAGAAAGTATGTGGAAAAAAAAATAAAAATAAACTTAGTACTTTCAAACCTGATTTTGAAAATTCAAATTATTCACTTATGCTATTCTTAATGTACAAGGGGAAAAAAAGCATATTGTAACTCAAACAGTTTTCTTTAAGATGATTCCTCATTTCACATGTAGCATTAATCTATGATCTCCAGACAACAGTAGAGACAAAATACGGTCAGTCATACGTTTCTTGGATTATTAATACAGTGCCATTTGTGTCAGTTCATTATAAAGTAGGTTACCTAAGAAATGGACACATACATGTTTACAAATATTTTGAATAAAATTCCTATACAAAAGATTTTTTAAAAAATATATAGCTGAACACATACAAAAAAGTAAGTGACATCTGTCCTCTGTCATCCTTTGCTCTTTGCTTATGAAATGAAAATATTGAGAGCTTGAATGCTAGCAAACATCAAATTTCAGTCAATCTGAACTAAGTATTTAATATAAGCTGGAGTACAACAAGCAAAGACTGAATTACACTAATAAAAAATTGAATGCTGAAAAAAATTACATTTAATACCAATACTGAAAGCATCATACACACCTTGCCTTTCTTCAAACCACTAATAAACATTCATCTGTCAAATCTTTTATCACAAGAAAGGTTTACCTAGGCAAGTTCAACTCCTTGATCTCAATGAAATAAGGCACTTCAGTGTCATTGGCAGCTACCTCAAAACTTTGACTGTAACCCTGAAACCAGTTATGTAGGAACAATTCTTTTTTTTAATTTCCCCTGTACGTTAATGAATTGTGATGATATTTTTTAGTGACAGCCTTTATATTCTCTGGTCATGGTATCTTGCTGATATTTAGCAACTTTGTTCTTATTAAACACAATTTTTGCTATACATATAAGTTCACCTGCTACTTGCAAAAACTGTGTATTATTTTGAAGCTAAGTGCCTAATTGAGGTATATGTGTATGTAGGTCCATACTATCCCATCAGAGAAGAGGGAGTAATTCATGAGGTTCCTCTGAGAATTTTCTTAAGAATAAAAATGGTGGGAAAAAACATCAGAAAGGTGGAAGAAAAAGAAGAGTGTAGATGTCAGAAGTCCTTTCTAGGAAACACGCTGTCCAGGCTTTGCTAGGACTGAATTGTAGGTTTCCCTTTAAATGCTTCAGCTAGAGCTGGATTTTTGAGAAGGAAGCCTTTGAGCTTTAATTAACACAATTTGGAACTTTGGACAGGATGAAGTTGTTTTCCTTATGAAGCTGATAAGCTTACTGTTTTCATTTCACTGGCAGATATTTATGTTTTCTCAAGGTTCTGCCTACACCTGTGGTTACAGTTTCTTTTAGGTTTTGATTGGGTTTTTTTTGTTGTTGTTTTGTTTTTTTTCCTTCTCTCTGCACAATAGAAAAGGGTGTGTGGGGGGGTGAGAGCCAAGGATTCTCTGGGATAGGGGACCCAGGACAGATAATTCACATCTGATCCAAGCTGACTAATAAAGGTGCATTCTATCTCACACTCACTGTAAATTGGGGAGCTTGCAGAGCTTTGCATCCTCTTCACATCCCCTTCTATCCTTTCTCTTTGTGATTGTGGCCCCTATCAATTCCTCAGGTTTACCCCTCCCGTTGCGTTGTTTTTGGCATATCACAGAATCACAGAACGTTAGGGAT